>NW_007577810.1:446836-451114 GCF_000690725.1 Stegastes partitus
TGCCTTCTTCTCTTAAGGTTCATTTGACCACTTTTTAGACATTGAAAACGAGGGGTATGCTGTTAAAACAAAGGCCCAGGGGGCCACAAAAAAATATTAAAACCAATCTTTTCATGGATAAGGGAGCCCAACCAGCTAAACAAGAGTTAAGAAAAACATTGGATGATAAAAAGATTGTTTTTGGGGTATTTTATGGCTGATTTAATACACGGGTCCAAAATGACCCGCTAACACCACAGATGGCAGCAGAAAGCTAACACCAGAGGAAGGTTAAGTCTCTGGTTCTGATGCTACTGCCCCAGCAGATGGCTGCAAAGCTGATTGCACTTTCCACAACAGACTTATAGAAGATCTGCAACATCTTGGTGCAGACACTGAATGATCTCAGCTTCCTTAAGAAGCAGAGTCTGATCTGACCTTTCTTGTAGATGTAGTCAGTGTTGCATTTCCAGTCTAGTCTGTTGTCCAGCTGAACTCCAAGATATTTGTAATTCTCCACCACCTCTATATCTCCACCTATATGTAGCATACTCCGATCAGGCACAATATTAAAACCACTAACAACGAAAGTAAATAACACTGATCACCTCATTCCAACACAATGTTCTGCCATATTGAAAAAACTGCACAGAACTGGCTTGAGGAACACAACAAAAACTCAAAATGTTGATGCGGCCTCTAAATTCCACAGATCCCAATTTGATTGAGCATCTGTGAGATGTGTCATAACTGTTCTGATCCACAGATGCCTCACCCTACAACCCCGAGTACCAAAACAATCCACTGCCAACATTCTGGTGCCAGATGTCACAGAACTACCCCAGAAGTCCCATACCCACAGTCCACTGGATTAGAGCTGTTTTGGTGCCACAACAGTTGACACGTGGTTTTAATATTTTGGCTCAACAGTGTAAGTAAACTTTACTGTAGCATCAGGAAAAGCCAGAATCTTTTGACAGAGTGCACCGAGTGTGTGTCAGAATTCAAAATTGGATAGCTCATAAAGGAATGGGAGCAGTGTGAAATGAGCTGTGTCTACTGTATTATACGCACTCCCTGCTCTGTGATTCATTAGCTGAAAGGATGGTTGTAAAGCGAGTGAGGTGCGGCCCTGGCAGGTGCAATTTCCCTGGGACTGCTTGGTGATCGTGAAGAAAGCAATCAATTTTCCTCCACAGCAAAATGGAGTCACACAACTTCCAGCACTGCTTTTGGATGAAGCCTACCAAGTGCTTTAAGACAGCAGCTACACAGACTCCAGTGTGGGGGTCATTTACACTGCCATGGGATTTGGACAGATCGCTTTTGTTATTGTGAATCATTTTGTGAGAAATTGGGTTTGGACACAATAGTGTGATTATTAGAAAAACAAAATATGCAAATTTTAGTTGCTAATCAGAGAGGAATCCTAGCAATTAAAATTACAAGGGAAAAATATTGACATTTAGTATTATGATTATTATTGTTATTATTTACTCCCAAGGCAGCCAAGGAGGTGTCTGTTTCTTCCTTGGGTTTGCCTGTCACTAAGGTCACAGTTTTGTTTAGAAAAGGCTGAGAGATTCTCCTCCCTCACCAGGGACTTAGAGAAAACAAACCAATGTTGCTGAAATATTTAAGCTTCCCTACAGTATGCGCTGCACTAGAGGGTGAAAGGATTGTGAGTTAGTGTTGATATACAGAAGAAAACATGGAATAAAATCACCCAATTTTAACAGGTTTTGTGCACTGTTCATTCCAAGACTGTAAAAGGCTGGACGGTAACTTTATGAGACAGACAGGGGGTCGATCAGTTTCATCTTTTTCACACATGAACCTCACTGGGCAAGAAACTGGTCATTTCCCAGAGGAAAGCATTATACAAGACAGCAAGCAGAGACTTGGTAGCACCCGATAGCTCAACCGGACTGTGTTTTGACAGCTGCTCCCGAAGGAAAAGGTTTGGTCTGTGTCACATATTCAGTATGGCCACTGCTAATGAAACAGCCAACACATCAGATTGCTTTTTCTCTCTGTTTTCGCATGGATATGATGGCATTCATTTGCTTATCAAAGCATGATCATGCGCGTTTCTGATATTTTGTAAGCATTTTATATACACAGAAATATGCTGTACGGTCACCCATGGTAACTGCCATCCTTTCCATTTCCACTTGCAAAGAGGCCAAGTAGAATGGGACTGATGGCGGATCAAATTTTAATTGGGATAAAGCGAAACTGTGGCCAAGAACCTGCGTGGGTGGGCGGACATAGCTGCCATCTATCAGTGGATCTGGACTCATACTGAACTGGGCTTCTGCAGATCAGAAGCAACTTGCTGTCCTCCCTCTATCATGTTATGCTGCCTGTGAATTTAGTTTTCACCTCTTGCAATTGGATGAGTGCTATTTTGGGGTGTGAAATCCACCATCTTATTCACAGTGACAACGTTAGTGTAAATTCTGAATCATATGTCGACGCAGAGGAACACCGAGGCGAAAGCGAGGCAGTGAAAAGAATTGTCTGTGCTGCTCGCAGACGTCACTCGGGCTGAGGAGAATACTTATGTGGCTTGAGAAAGCAGGAAGGACATGCTGAACATTTATATGAATTACAAGGAGGAGGGTCAGAGAGACTAATGCACGCTGGATTGATTCTACCTTTCGGTCTGCTAATGCAATTGTGTTTTAATAAACCCCAATCTCAGGCTCCTAGTCTATTTCTCTCTCTTCTCTGTCTCACTCCATTTGTCTTTTCTCTCTTCCTTACTTAAAATCAGTTTATTCCTCGACACTGAATGTAATTTTCTAAGCAACATGTACCGAAATTGAAATATATTTGTTTCTTATCTGTGCTTCATTTCACACTTGATTTACGTTTGTAGTTGTGACTTGAAAAACAAGAGAAATTGGTTTTCATAAACTGAGTTTAAATGAACAATGTGATATTTTGGGGAAAATGCAGGAACAGATTACAAGCTTCATACTAAATACATCAAATTTAATAGTGCACAGTCACAACGTAGAGATGTTTAGCTTATCTTTACACAAAAACTGGAAACAGCTATTGGCTCTGACAACGGTGATAAAATCTACTTTACAGCGCCTCGAAAGCTCTTTAGTGACAGTTCCTCTCTGATCGTTGACCCCTAGAGTTTTTATTTTTGTCTTCCTTTTTTATGGTTGTACAGTGTGGCTATCTCGAACATTGTTTATTGTAACAACCAACTTGTATAAGTATGGCTAGGATCCCCGTGTTTTGTTTGTTTGTTGTTTTGTTTTGGTGTTTGTAGTTGTAAAGTTGTACTTGCTTTAGTGTGGTGTTGTTTGTATTTTTTTTTCTTTTTTACTATTTTTGCTTGCTCAGGTTTTTCGTTTGTTCGTTTTTTCTTTTCTTTTTTTTTAACTTGGTGCTTGTTTGTTTGTATTACAATGTTCTGTTGTTTGATATATTTGGGACTTGTGTGGGGTTTTGTGGCACATTGCTACCACCGGTTTATCTTCTTTAATCTCATTTCTTGGGGGAAAAAAAGTTAGTGAAAAGAAAAGACAAATAAAGAAAAAATACAATAAACAACAAAAAGAAAGAGAAAAAGAAAAAAATGTCCCCATTGGTGGCGTGGTGGCTGGGTTTAACAAAAACAAATTCAAAGTGTATATTAAAACATCAAAGTTACATGTTTAGAAGTCTTTCCTATCAAACTAATCCCACCCTGCCTTAAAATAGCTTAGATGTAATTCTAACCCCTTCCTTCCTCTAGAATGAGCAGATCTATGAAGGCTGTGCCTTTCCTCCACCACTCACTGCAGCTCAGCACACCAGCTCGCCTACAACTCTTTATGAGACTATCATCAGTACACTGCAGTTTCAAGATAAAAATGCCTTGCCAT
Source organism: Stegastes partitus (assembly GCF_000690725.1). Classification (NCBI taxonomy): domain Eukaryota; kingdom Metazoa; phylum Chordata; class Actinopteri; family Pomacentridae; genus Stegastes; species Stegastes partitus. The sequence continues at coordinate 450,706 of NW_007577810.1, forward strand.
GGTGTTGGGTGTTTCTAATGATTATTTTTGTTGGAGTACATAATTCCACATTTTTGGCATTCAGCTTTGTGTCTGTGTGTGGTTTATAGTCCTGACTGAAAAAAGCATGAGGCCAGAGAGAAAGCCAGCAAAGAAACAATAGTACTGAAACCAAACAAAAGGCCAAGAAGAAAACAGAAGGAGAAACAGAAACAGTAAAGGTGATGTTATGTCTATCTATCTATCTATCTATCTATCTATCTATCTATCTATCTATCTATCTATCTATCTATCTATCTATCTATCTATCTATCTATCTATTTACCCATAGATACAGCAGATGAACCTATAAGGAAAAATAAAGGAAGATAACGTATAAATAAAGATAATGGTTGGAAATTAATTTTCCTAGACTGCCTTGTCTGAGTTT
>NW_007577810.1:452139-599147 GCF_000690725.1 Stegastes partitus
GGATCACATCACTGTCGGGGTCAAGAGTTCAGATTTTTCCAGTAGTTTGTCACCTGTCTGTATATTCTTTCACTGCCTCAATAAAAAATGTTTAAAACTGAAAAAAAAATACAATAACACAGTCCAGATGCAAATATGAATTACAGAGATCTTCCAGTTACCTGTGTTGAAAATGTTTTACATTTTACAGTATGTGCTGTTCCCAGAAGTCACGTTTTAAGAGAAGAGCATCAGGGTGAGCATGTGAGCTGTGCAACTGATGGGGGCTGTTTGTCATCCCAGGATACCTGCAGCACTGTGGCATTTGTTCTTGGCTGGGGTTATTTAAAGCCTCCGGGGATTTATAGAACTGTGTTGCAGTGACGGTGTCAAGGATCACTTCAACTTTGTTCATGCAAGAGGCTGTAATACTGCAGGGGAGACTGTGTCATGGTGTAGAGAGGAACTCCAAAGTGCTGGCAGATTACATTCACTTGTAGTTTACTAAAGGTTAGGAGACTTACAAGAAGGTGGAAACCAGAGAAATGGAGCAGGCAGGAAAAAAAAAATCAAGGACTGGACACAAACAAGTAAAGCACCCTAGGAAAGCTGGAATGCTCTGGCAAGTACACAAAAACAATCTGGCCTGTGTGATGAACTGGGAGTGTAACAGCAGATTGAGCTGAGCTAAGTGGAAACAGGTGAACAGATGGGCGGGGAAGGGTCAGGTGATTGTTGGTGGGGATATGGGCAGGTAGGAGTGGCTGGGTCTGTAATGACAGGAGAGTTAGAAAACACGGAAAGTGGATAACAGAGAGAAAAAATAAATAATGTGGCTTCATGAAAGGTTTGTTTTTTGCTCACAGACTTGCACTTTCAACACAATGTATGTGGATGTAGGGCAGCCATCGGATCGACATGTCAGAACAACACATTCACCTCACAGCAAGTGTTCCAATTTTTTTGTGTTGGATTTGAATCAACCCAAAGTTATGAAGTACAATTAGACTTTGTTAGTATTTGGATTTGTATTGTCGACACACGTGCTCCTCAAGTAACTTTGCTGCTGAAATTACCACAGATACAGATCAAAATTCTAATTAAACAAAGAGATGTTATTGCATATATTTTGCTATGTTTTCCTTAGCTTGGATGTTTCCTCATTGCTCAGTCATGTAAAAAAGCACCTCCCACAGAAACTGTTAACATCCTTGAGATATTTGTCAAAATGTGCAAAAATCATAAACCTGTTAAACAACACATACAATTGTTTTGTTTTTGTTTTTTGAAGGTGCTTTCATATTTAAATCATCTCCTTTCACATGGCTCATATTATCACACCTTCAAATTTATAAAGTAAGAATCAGGGGTTCCAGATTAGGTGCCAATCATCCGAACCACAGACGGAGCTTATTTTATTTCAACCTTGGATATCTAGGGTCTGGTGTTCTCTTTGCTATTGAACTGTGTGGTTTCATCATGCCAACACACGAGCTTTCTAAGAAGTCTCCAAGAGCATCAAAATTTCATCACAGCCTCTTCAAGTACCTCTTGCAACTGTTAGTGTCAAGGTGCTGCGTCTACAATCAGAAAGAGATTTAGAGAAAGTACAGTTTACAGTTTATCAGTGAACATTCAGGCAAACATTTTGGAATAATGTGCTCTGGACAGATGAATCACAGATGTAGCTGTTTGGCCACAGTAGCTTGGCGCAGATCAAAGGCAGCTTTTCATGAAAAGAATGTCATACTAACTGTGAAGCATGGTGGTGGAAATATTATGGTTTGGGGTTGCTTTGCTGCCTCAGGGACTGGGCAGCTTGCAATCATTGACTCAGCTATGAATTCAGCATCAAAGATATTATCAAAGATAATGTAAAGCGATCAGTCTAACGGCTGAAGGTGAACCAAAAGTGGACGTTTCAACAAATTTATATTCCTTAGATTTTCTAACACACCAGAAATCCATCAAGAAATAACTTGAAATGGAGGCTTATGGAATGATGTAGTGTAAGCCCAACTCTCACCCCATTCAGCTATATAAAATGCTCATAAGCAGCTATTTCTGCTAAAGTAGGCTAAACTAGCTTCTGAGTCCCCCTTTATCTGTAGGCACTGTTTCCAAGAACATGTTGGCTCGTACAGGAAGAAAAAAGAGAGAGAAAAAAGCAACTTATTGTTACATTCACATCACAACTTAAAATTTCCCCACTGCTGGATCAAAAAGGTTTAATCTATCTAATCTATCAATCAATGCAACACTACAATTACAGGACTGGTCAGCATCACCCATTCTCAAAATGTGCAAATGTAAGCCATCGCCCCATCTCTAAAGAGCATGTGTAAAGTTTTTGCTTCATTAGTGTATAAGTTATGTTTTTCTTTGCTTTACAAAATTCACACATATGTATGAATTGTCTTTATCACTGCCTGATATATGGGTCTATTTATGTTAACCAATATATGAGCATTTATTCAGTGTTCATGTGGAACAATATTTCAATAGCATAAATGAGCAACTGATTTTTTTTTTCTTTCTTTCTGATGCTTTTATACTTATTTAAGCAACCATCTGTGCAATATAGTGAAAACTGGGAACATTCTGTCTCAGAGTGATGCTGAAGAACTAGTCAATGCATTTGTTCTTTCCAGGCTGGACTATTGTCATTCCCTTTATCAAGATGCCCAATACCTCCGTCTGAACCAGCATGCTGCAGTGGGAGTACTGACAGTAACTAGTAACAGACATCGTATTTCTCCCACAGCACATTGTTTTCATTGGCTCCCTGTAAAATCAAGAATAGACTTCTAAATCCTTATCCTAACAAACAAAGTCCATGAATGGCCAAGCTCCTGTGTATCTTTAAGACCTTATTGTACCTTACTGTCCTAATAGAACCCTTTACTCTCAGGCTGCAGGCTTACTTTTGCTTCCCAGAGTTTCTAAAAGTAGAATGGGAGGCAGAGCCTTTCGCTGTCAGGCTCCTCTGCTGTGGAATCAGCTCCCAGTTTGGGTTCAGGAGGCAGACGCCCTCTCCGCTTTTAAGATAAAAACTTTCCTCTTTGCCAAAGTTCACAGTGAAGGCTGTCTCAGGTGGCCCGTGTTATGCTGCTATAGACCCAGACTGCTGGGGGACCTCCCATGATGCACTGAGCACTTCTCCTCTCTTTCCCTCTCCATGCATTTATTCCACCATTAACTTTGTGCCTCTCTCCTGTAGATTGTGTTGCGTCCTCTCTGCAGGTAACTCTGGCTCCAGACTAAGCCCATTCAGCATCACCAGATGTCGACTGTGGGTATAAGTTGGCCACTTCTGATGCGAATTAAGCACAACTTTCTCCTCTCCTTCCGCTATCTGTGCTTTCAAAATCCCCTTAGGTGCAGGAAGCAACCACCTCTGATGAGCAACCTACGCGGTGAAAATGGGAAGTTTTGCCAAGAATTCGGATGATACAATAAGGCAGGCCTGTTTGGTTATTTCAGTGGATGATCCATTTTATTGACTCCCTGCATGCAAATGTTTCACTAAAACAATTCCCCCATCACAGTTTTATAAGGGCACCATCGACTGGTTTAACGAGATACAAACATGCAGAGCTTTTTCTACACTCATAGCAGAATGATGAAGAGGAGCAGTCAGACAGTTCTTTCAGAATTACAGCTGGCGATACAAGACTAGCTCCAGACTTGCATGTTTGCCGTTCCACCAATAGACACAGTGTTTCTTGTTACCCGTTGTTTCTCTCAGCTTTACTTTCTCCCCTCTCCCCAGCCAGTCGGGGCAGATAGCCACCCTCTCTGAGCCTGGTTCTGCTGCAGGTTTCATCCTGTTAAAAGGGAAATATATCGAATCACTGCTGCTAATTGCTTCTCTAAGGGAATAAATGTGTTTATCTCTATAGCACTGTACAGTCTTGACCTTACTTTGTAAAAGTGCTCGAAGACAGCGTATGCTTGAATTGTCACTATATAAATAACACTTTATTGAACTGAGCTGAATGGAATACAGTTCTATACAGTAATCCCAAAGTAATTTGATAGCAATGTATGTGAAATGTACACATACAAGTGTGTTCAATTGCATAACATTGCCACCAATTAAATAAATAGACATTATCCGTACAGGATTTATTATACCGACAGTATCATCTGTAAAATAATAAAAGAACATAAATCCTTTTGGCTTTATATACACATATTAATCAGTACTTGCATGGAGTCTGTTCTGTCTTTAAATTATGTTTACATTAGAACTCACTAATGAACCTTTTCTATGTGCTAAACCGAATAAATTACACGAACATCTATAACTTAATTTCATCTGCGCCTTTCAAACCAATGTCTTAATGCTATATAAAAAGAACTTATCTTCAATTTCTACGTTTCATTATAGCTCTCTGCAAAGCCCTGGCAAACACATCAGCTCATAATATTGTAATTTCTGCTCATGAATTTCTATATCACTGACGATGTGTCCTGGATGGACCTAAAGTTTTTTCTATTTGAGCCAGTTTTGAAAATACGAATATTTTTCTTCTAATTTGAAAGTGTCCATGCGTGTGTGTGTGTGTGTCCCCGCCCTTTCATTCTTTCTTCCAATACTTATTTCCAAACACAGCTGAACAAAGTTACACAGAGCCACCATTTCTTTCCTAGTTTAGGCTTCCTGGCATTAAAAACAATTTCGAAGCCTCACTGCACAGCGGAGGATATTAAGTCTGTTAAAGTGAGGGTTTTTGTCAGCACAAATAAATCACACGAGAACTGGCTTTGCACTTCCAAATACACAGGATCAGCGGCTCAGCAAATACTGTCAAACATGAACATGGGGAGCTCCATTCTATGAGAACAATTCATTGTTAATGAGGCGGCGTGCTTCATTGATTTACATTGCCAGTCACACATAAAATTATTAACAATTTTCCCACAAGAACCTCGTATACGAACGTCTTATGTAACATGAGTCTGTCTCTGAATCCAAATATGGCCACATCTGAACCAGGTTACATTATGAATTGTGTAAATGGGCTCAGGATGGGAGCGTAAACAGCTGATAGCATGCACCAAATAACATAAGTATTCAAAGAGCAATCAAATATTTCATGTGACAGCGAGATAATGTTTCACAAATGTTTGGAGCATGTTATCTGTTCTCGTTCTATCTTATCATGTAATGTGGAGCAGAAATCCTCTGCTTTATGTTTGTTTATGTGCACTGTGACAGAAATTTTAGTTGTAGACACAATGTTCCTGTGTCCATAAAAAGGCATTATTCATTTTCAGGCTGCACAAGCTTCACGGGCCACACGTCCGTTTATTGACTCAAGCTGTCATTTATCAATCATATTAAACTGGTGGACACACTGTCAAAAACAACTATTTCTTGTCACAATTGTGCTCAGCTGTCTAGACTTTGCCGAAAGAAATGTTTTCTTCTGTCCATCAATCAAAGCAATGCCAGTTCAACGAAAAATCCAAATGTGAGTGACAGTATTGATTGCACACATGGAGAGGAGGTTCAGCAGTCATTCCATGTCTTAATACGCTGACCGATTACTCATTAGGGACAAAAAATAACCCCGTCAAGCAGGCCCTTTCCAAGCATTCCTGCCTCTCTCAGAAGAATATGTGTATAGATTTGTCGTCTTGAGTGACTTGACACCCATGCCTCTGTGTCAAGTAAACACCCACAGAGCTGTTGTTGTTGGTGGCAAGTCATTTCACTGCTCTGCCTCTCAGACAAACAGCTATTACTGTTCTCTCAAACAGCCTCTACTTGAAACAGGAGTGTGTGGGGACAGTGTGAAGAAGCAGTTAACAATCTGTTGCACAAGCAAGGGAGGTGCAAAAATCGGGTTTAAAATAGTTGTAGGTGTTAGCTGTGGAGGGATCTGAAAAGAGATTTTAATGGTGATGATGGTATGGATGTGGGGAATTATGCAAAGATGTGTGCTGCAGATGCGCAGAACGCTGGAGTTGAGTGATCAGCTTTGGTGTATGGAGTGCTGTAGGTGTGCAACATTACAGATACAACCACAAGGTTGATGATTTTTATAACTGATAGGGCAGTCAGTTTAATGGTCTTGCTCTGATACAGGACATACCATTAGACACACCATCAGTATCCAGTAATATTTATCCTTCAATATTTGCAGCATCTGGGATTTTTTTTTAGGATTTACACATCAGAGGGTTTCAGGCCAGAAGACCCTCATAAAACATACAATTATGTGCAGAAGTCTAGGTGCTTCGGATGTTTGCATCAAATCCATTCTGCAGCATGACAATGAATGAAATCTGTCCAGCATTGTCTGCTGCAGTGCACCCGCTTTATAATCTGGAAAGAAGAATACAATATAGCCTCATATATTTTATAGCATGCTGTGCACAGACATTATACAGCAAGCTCCATATGGTTTAGAAACACGGAAGCCCCTGCACTGCAATAACATCATAATTGAATATTATATTAGTGTGATATTACAGATTTCTCATTTGGGATTTATGAAAGTTGCCTTATTATGTTCAGATTCAGCATGTCTCTTTACAAGACACTAAATAAATCATGTCGCTCTCTGATATATTTCTGGGCTTCAGGTGGGTGAAACAGACCATATGTACAAATTTCGAATAACTAAATTCTCCCCTCTGCTGCTCCCTGTGTGGGCGCGCGCCGACGGGCCGCGTGTACGCGCGTTGGTGCGAGCCACGGAGAAGTTATTATGTAAGATGTTCCTAGTCACATCCCCGCCTGAGTCTGAGGCATAAGGTCGCTTTAAGAGATATCTCCGCTGCGATCAGTGATCCCGGCGGGACACCTCCTACCTTCTCCTCCGCCAAAAACTCTGCTGTGACTCACCTGATGCAAAAAAAAAAAAGCAAAACAATAACACCGCTGCAGGTCCCAGAAGAAACCCGGTAAGATACTCTAGATGGCATTTTGTGCAACTCTGTTGTGGTGTGGTGGCGGGTTACCTGGAAAAGAAAAGAAAAGAAAAAGTGGGGTTGGTTCATTTATTTGTTTTTGCATCACATGTTGGGGATAGACGCTGTAGAGACTAATATTTCAGCTCAATATTTGTTTTTGGTTCTTGTGGTGCGCACAGAGAGTTTTTAATAACCTTAAATTCCCTGCGCTGTCAGGCGAAACTATCTCTTGATGGGATTTCCACTTTCATTTTTCTTTGCCACTGGCTCTGTTTTCCATAAATAAAACTCGGAGTGTAGTCTGAGAAGCGCTTTTTAGGCGACATGCGGCAGGTCTGGAGGTGGACATGAGTGATGGTGCTTCACCCAGACTCAGTCTCCTCTACCTGCCTGTCCGGGGCGACAGAAAGTCAGTGAAGGCAGACGCACGGTCACAGACAGACAGTGGATCCAGGGCAGCTGCACAGACTTAGGGCAGGATAACCTACAATAGACCCTTTCACACTTTTTCATCGCTTCTTGTGTTTTCTTGGCCGGTGTGTAATGTCTAGTAATTTTTTTTATTTTATTTTTTTTTTAATATGCGTTTTGTGTCCTGGCTAAGTGTTTTGTTTTTTAAATCAGGTGACTGCACAGAGCTACTATTAATGCAGAAAAATCTATCATTTCCAAACATTTCTGCTCTGAGACAATAAATCCCCATGAGCTACAATTTCTTATGTTGTGTTTTTTTCCTGCAGTGACTTCACAGTTTCTTCTCTCACAGCCTATTTTTATTTTTCTGCAGGGCTGTTTTCCTATGTGTCAGTACAATTTGCACATTAAGGATGAAATTTCATGTCAGATTTTAATGATTCCCATGGTAAATGTTCTTCCTCTGTTGCCAGCAGACACAACACAAAGCAATGCATCACTTTAAACGTCCAATTTCTGCCATAAATAATCTGCATCAAGGCTGCAGGAGAGGGTATATATGCAGGGGCCACATATTCAGAAATTCAGCCAGGTTTAGTCAGGTTGACATGCAGGAGGAGATTATTTATCCAGACACCCAAACAGAGAAAACTGTGCACCACAAAGGAATTCAAGTAGTGTTATCGTACTTATAGGCACAAGAATCTGCCTCTGTTATTCCGGCGTTGCTTGTAATCAGCAGAGATGAAACAGCACATTCTATCAGGACATTACTTCCCATAATAGATACAGCCACAAGAAACTAATGTCCCACCTGTCAGCATTTATCATGGTTAAGGAGTCCTCAATTAAAAATGATAAATCCTTGAAATCCTGTAGATGTCATTCTGTTACAATAGCTCTGTTGCAAAACTAATTTCTGGGGAATTGAGCCGTGGGCAAAACATCTCAGTTAATCAGCACTGTTTTCCCTGCTGCATGTACACACTCATAAATATGGACACGTCCACGCTCGCACAATTCGGCTGCTCCTGGTGTAATGGAATTGAGTTTTTGTTGTGCTTTCCAGTACATTAATTTGTTGGAGAGTGTAACGTGTCCTCGAGGAGCCGGGAAGCTCCTGTGAATGTTCAGTGACAGTGGAAGGTGTCAGCTCCTTTATGGACAGTGACAGAATAAATTCCCGCTGTCAAAAAGGGAAGAAAAACAGTGCAAGGGAACAATTATTTGTCTCTGAAGGAGCATGTCATTATCACCGTTATTGTGATGGAAATTTAAATCAGCACGCCGTTATAGCGATGCCACAAAATCTGGATCTGTGCTGTTTTCTTGATGATATTCCATCAAGTGCATCATTTATTCTTATGGCCGTGCACTCGAGGAGACAGAAAATGTGCGTTCTGCTCGCAGATTCTCAATATCATTCCTGCAACCGACATTAGTTATTCCCTTCATATATTTCTGTTTGTGTAATATTGAGTCCACTGCCAGAGAATATCACGTTGAAGTTGCACAACTAAACACATCATGGCACCAAAAGACACTTGTGGAATTACATCCAGAAGTGCTGCGAATTTTAAAATCCTATCCTGCAGCAAGAGAATCCTTGTTTTAAAGGAGTCTAATGATCAAACGACTTTTTTCTGCAAGTGATGGTCAATTTCCTTTTTCATGTTACTATTTCAATGGGAGCTAAATTTCAATTGGAGTGATAAATAAATCCTTTAATATGAAAAAAAAAACACTCAAACTTAAAAGTACAGTTTCCTAAGGTTACTAATTTTTTCTGCTTTTTTTTTTTTTTTTAGGCTACAAATGAAGATTGCTGAAAAGCCTGCCAGAGACTAAGGATTGGGAAAAACTAAAAAATGCAAATATTATTCATGAAGTAATTACAGCAGGTGTGTCAAAATAAATTAGTTCAATTAGTTATTTGGCTTTGAAGTGAGCGCAGGAAAGCCACCATGGAGCTGCAGCACAGCACCAATCACAACCAAGCCCTGTGGAGAGAGATACCATGGGACTTCACTGACTGCTCGCTCTCGGTGAGCGGTACCACTCTCCTCATCATTGCTTACAGCACAGTGATGGCAGTGGGTCTCATTGGGAACTCCTGCCTCGTGTTTGTCATCACGCGGCACAAGGAGATGCACAACGTCACCAACATCTTCATTGCCAACCTGTCTTGTTCAGACATTCTTATGTGCATCATATGCCTGCCGGTCACTATTATCTACACGCTGATGGACCACTGGATCCTCGGGGAAACCCTCTGTAAGCTCACGCCCTTCATCCAGTGCATATCAGTCACCGTCTCCATCTTCTCCCTCGTCCTCATTGCCATGGAGCGCTACCAGCTCATTGTCCACCCGACCGGATGGAAGCCCATGGTGAGCCAATCCTACCTGGCAGTGGCCATCACCTGGATCGTGGCCTGCCTCATCTCGGTGCCTTTCCTCTCATACAGCGTACTCACCTTGCCTTTCCAGAACCTGAGCCTGCCCTTCCCTGTCAGTGACCACTATGTTTGCATGGAGTCGTGGCCGTCAGTTCAAGAGCGGCGAGCTTACTTCACCTCCCTGCTCATCTTCCAGTACTTCCTTCCTCTGGTCCTCATCATGGGCTGCTACCTGCACCTATTCCTGCGCCTCAGGAGGAGGAAGGACATGGTGGAGCGCGGCAAGAACACCACCCAAAAGAAGAACAAGGGCTCTTTGAGGATCAACGCCATGCTGATGTCCATAGTGGTGGCGTTCGCCCTGTCCTGGCTCCCTCTCAACATCTTCAACACAGTGTTCGACTGGTACCACGAGGCCATCCCGTCCTGCGGCCACGACATCATCTTCTCATTCTGTCACCTCACGGCCATGATCTCCACCTGTGTCAACCCCATCATCTACGGTTTCCTGAACAACAACTTCCAGAAGCAGCTCAAGTCCACGCTGTTGCGCTGTCGCTGCTGGGGGGTGGCAGAGAGGTACGAGAGTGTCCCGCTCTCTACTGTCAGCACAGAGGTTACCAAGGGGTCGGTCCTGAGTAATGGATCTATCAGCATCAATACTTAAATCCAAGCCCTTTCAGGGAAAGACAAAGACACTGGTGGGGGCTCCGCAGCCCTCATTGTGCCATCCTTTGGAGCTTTTGTTGCTTTGCTGCGTGCAAAAGTAAGGCTGACATTTGCAAAGTTATAAACCTCACAATAGCAGCCCAGAGGGAGCGGGGCTGAAGACACTTAACCAGCAGTGCCCTCGATTCAGTATGAGCTCACATGTAAGAGGAAGTAGATAACAAAATGATGGTGCAAAGGTTGGACAAGTATAAGCACTGCAGGGCAACAAGAGACACTCTACATGAGCACATTTGCAACTGTTGTCTGTATAGTCCATTCCCAATGTGCTGTGGACACCTACAAATGAAAAGACAGCCTTTAATCTGGTACACATGCATCTTGTTTGCTCTCTGAAGTGCCGGAATCTGTGCAGGAGTGCTTTACACACTTTACCTGCTGGAAACGTGGTGGACCTGCAAAGAGTGCAGAAAGGACAAAGGGGGCTGTAAATGTTTCTTTTTTTTTTTTTTAAAGAGCTGTTCTATGTTTATAGTATTGACGAACATATTGAGGGATTGTGAACTGTGATGTGTTAATGATTATCAGCAGAGCAGCTTGTTATACAACCGAAGGAGAGAACGTTAGTGCATTAAATGTGGCTCTAGGCGTCCATTCAGCCGATCATCGTCGTAATGCATTTCTCATTACCTAAAATCACCATCGTCGGTGTAATGATCTTTAAAGGAGAACCTTGGCAGGAGCTGTATACACTTCATGCTGTCAGCCAAGGTCTGCACTCCAGTATATATATGTATATATATATATGTGTGTGTGTGTGTGTGTGTGTGTGTGTGTTCGGGCGGCGTTTCTCATAAAACGCGCCATACAACAACCATATATCACCTGCAATAAATCGAAATAAAAGTGGCAGTAAATGACTTTGTGAGAGCAGGTTTTTTCTGCTGTATATAACACTTGACACAGTTATGGCTTCTGGTGTGGTTGGCAATAAAGAGCACTTTGTAGCATAGCCAGTATCTCCTAGTAAACCTGCTGTTAGTCACTCTGTGGTATTCAATTGCATTAAAACATTTACTTTGTCTTAAATTATTATGTCTGTGTTGTAATATTTTATTGACTTCTCTTGTTTTGTTTTTTTTGTTTGTTTTTTTTGCCCTGTGTTGATCTTTTTTATTGAAAAAGTAATATTTCATGTCCTTCTTATTCTGAAGAGAAAATGAATTGATCCTAAGTCTCCCATGAAAGTCAAAAAAGTACTTTAAAATCCTTTTTAACTTAGGAAACAGTATGAGTGTGGGATCCCAATTTCTCAGAGATAATGGTGTCGATGTGTTTAACAAAGGGCCGGTCAGCACTCCTTTGACATATTGTTGTATGACACAGTGTATATAAGAAAACTTACTTCTAAATATTAAATATTTCAAAGTCTTTGTTTGCTTCTGAGGTCAAATTCAGTGCGCTGCGTGTGTGTGCATTATTTAAAGGGAAGTCTGAGATCACAACAAGATTTAGATGTGCATGTAGTGTTGAATAAATCAGTACTATGTTTGGTGCAAAAAATGTTAAACAGCATGTGGGGAGAAGAAACTGTATGAGAGATCAATGGGAGTCAGTGTGAAATATTCACACCGGGAGACTGCATAATAACATAGCATAATAATTCTTTTTGTCTCAAAGATCAGCTAACAGGAAAAGATTTTTGCTGTGAGCTGCCTTGTAGTTTTGGATGGGATGTCAGGAGGTCAAGCGTATGATGTTTTCACACCTTACAAAAAGCAAAACCTGTTCACCTGCGAGGCAGTTTAGCTCTTAAGAGAGCTCTCATAGGTTCTTGTCAGCATAATTGACTGTGTGCCTCTGCTGCCATTTCCTGAGTCGACCTTTGCAGACTGCCAAACCTCTTCTCTACCCCCAATACTTCACTGCTCTCACCGGTCTTTCCTTTTTCCAACAGCAGCGAGTGAAATAGTAGTGTTCTTTTTGTCTGGACTGAAGGACCCAAGATGCCGGAGGTGCTGACGTACTGCAGTGGCACTTGACAATGAGTGGAACTTAAATTTACATTGTGAACCATTGTAACCAGGCTGTTGGCACATTGCTGTGCTATGAAACGAAGCTCAGCTGGAGACAAACACTTAATGAGCCCACAGGGCCACACTCTCCTTGTCAGTGGAGCAGTTCCAGCAAGATTAGCATCTTGGCTCTCTGCATTTTAATTTAGAGACATTCTCATATAAGCAATCTCTCCAGATCACAGGAACAACATGAACTTGTTGGCCAGAGATTTGCTCAAGCTGTTGTTTTGAGCAATTTAAATTCTCTTCAGCCATAATTCGCCTGCACTGTAAGAATAGAGCATAATTCATTTGGGTTTCCAATATTAATAGTAAGAGGATATATTCTAAATTTGACGTGTCCGTGCAGAACTCAGGGATTTGCAAAGTGTTATTATAATGTAGATGTGCTACAAAAGGATACAATTCTTGTCTACAGTGAAGTCAGACAAAGTCAACTGCAGTATGTGTGTTTGATTTTTTTAACCGACAGATGAAAAGGTCAGATTCAGTGTGACTGCTGCAGCATGTTGAATCCTAATCATGGCATAACGCGTACTAACAACTGCAGGACGCACTGAAACAGAAAGGTAGCTCATTTACAGGTCAAACACATAGATCAGCTCTGTCAATATTTCCTTGTTTTCTTATCTTTCCATTCAATTGCCCTAATGGTTCCGCTTTGTATCAGGTGCTTCCTCGTTCATCACATCAGCGAGGGAGGGTTTATTTCAGGTTACAGTTCCTGCTTTTATCCATTTATTAGTTTGGGTGTCATAACATCATGAATCTCATGCACACAATGCTGTCGTGCAATATGATTTCAGGGAAAACCCCCTTTAGCATGTCTGTGGTTATGAAATAAATCAATAAAAATCCATCAAGTGGAAGATATTTCTGTGCTTCAGTTACCAGTGTGTCTTCTGTAGTATTATTAACGCACAGATAAACACATAAGTCACTGAATTCTGCATAATGCAAACAGACTTGACAGCCTGGAATATCAGCGTCCTGATTGATGCTAACCAGATAAATGGATGGATGGCAGGTGACATTTTTTTACGATAACTATACAGGAAATTCTTTCATCTCTGACCTTGGCCTGACAATTTAGGACCTCTCCTCTGTGTCTGACCTTCCATTTCCTTTGACAGAAGAAAAGACCATGGCCCGCTGTAGTTGCCTGGTTACAGCTTCCTCAGGGGCCTCGGTGGATCTCCTTCAAGCTGACACAGAGCACTGGGCTATTAAAGGCACTTTATTAAACAATGACAGAGGAGCTCCGCTACGTTGAAGCACTTTTAGTGGAACCATCTCAGACAGAGAAGTGTCTCACCTGAGAAGAATAACAACGAAGAAAGTCAGATGTTTGTTGCTGGGGATACTTGATGATGTAGAACAACTGTCCTTTTGAATTTCACCAGCTGAAGAACCTGACCTGACGATGAGCAGTCGTTGTAAAATGAAGCATTTTTTTAAAATAACATTTTGGCAAGTCATAATGGGGAGAACACATGGCAGTGTGAGCCTGCTGATTCACTGGCAGGGACGCTTGGAAGAGAGGCATTACTAAAGGAGCAGTCCAGCATTTTGAGAACAACACAAGAGCAAGATGGGAATTTTGATGGCATTCTCATGTCTGTACAGCAAATATGTGTTGGAGCCAGAAGACAGTTAGCCCGGCTTCGCATACAAAGTAGAAACAGGGGGTGCAAATATTGCCTCTAGATTACATGTGACATTTGCACAGAGCAAGGCAAGCTGTTTCCACTCTTCACGCTGTAAGCTAACAGCTACAGCACCAAACTCTGAGCCAGCAAGTAAAAAAAAAAAAGTGTGCTTCCTACAACGATAACTTTTAAATCATTTGCTACAGATGCTTTCTTCCTGCTGATTGGGTAGTCTGTTGTTGATTCATCGTCACACATTTCAGGTCTGCACACTTTAAACACACAACATGCCTCAGCACTGAGATTGTGGCTCTTTTATTAGTTCAATCTGTCTCAAGACTGGTCTCAGTGAGACTAATTAGAAGTAACCTGTTGGCCCTCACAGCTCTGGGAATACTCAGCAGGGTCTGTGTCTCCAGCAGGTAAATCCTTGATTAGTGATGTTTGAAATCATCAAATGCCACACTGCTTTTGTCTAATTACATTCAATGACCCAAGTTAGCACTGCTTTGCTTTGATGTTTCACTTTGAAAAAAATCTGGATGATGTTTTGTACTGTACATTTTGGGTCTCTGATTCAAAAAAAAAAAAAAAAGGAGATTGGATTGGCAGTGGGAGTTATTGCTCATGACAGTATTGATCTTAAGTAAATATTTTATGTCCTACTGTGCTGTTGCTTTTCATATATTCACTCCTTATCGAATCACTTTCAATAAAAGGACAATACTTGACCCATATGGTCAGTAACATGCGACTTCCGGAAACGATTTTCTGCCATATGTTTGCCCAGTAACACCAGAGTGACGGACAGATTGAACTGCACTGAAAAACACACACTATCCACTGAAGATAAGAGCGTGGTCACCCCATACGCTCATCAACAGGATATTACAGGCTGTTGTATCACTGTCAAATCACCGTGATGAATAAACTTCGATTTCTTCTTTAGTTTGCTTAAATTACAGACACTATTGGCCAAACACACATGCGTCGCCTGGTAAAATAATTGCTGTGTTGCTTATCCAACCATAAATAAGCACTTTTATAATCCAGAGGAGATTGTAAAGAGTACATGAAATAAGTCCAGCAAGCAATTAGCTAATATAATACAATAAATTGGCTTCAGGCTCATGTCCCCACAGTGAACAAACACATTAAAGTACAGTCAATTTTAATCAATTACTGCTGGTGACAGGATCTGATACAGAGGTAAGGACTTGAATGCTGCAAGCAAAACCTAAGCAGCAGAAAGAGAGAGCTCTTGCAGATAATAAAAAGTTGCTGTTAGATTGTTTTTTTTGAATCAGACTTTCAGGGACTAAAATACTACAATGGAGTCGAAACTTCAAGGATGTAGTTTCATATTGTTTTCTATTGCCCTCTGCTGGATAAACAGGCCACCTGACCATCAGCTACTGTATGGGATGTGGCAGTCAAACAAAATCACTTTATATTTAAAAAAAAAAAACATTGCTTTTTAAATCTAAAATTCAGTGCTTGGATGAACACTTTTTTTTTTTGAGTATCATGCTAAGCCCTACATTTTTAAGTGATCTACACCAGGGGTGCCCAATCCTGGTCCTCGAGAGCCCCTATCCAGCATGTTTTAGATGTTTCCCTCTTCCAACACACCTGATTCACATGATCAGGATCGTCATCAGGCTTCTGCAGAGCTTGATGATGAGCTGATCATTTGCAGCAGCTTGATAACGGGGAGAACATCGGATAGCATACGAGTTAACACAACATATTGGCACCCAGTACTGAAGGCTGATCTTTCAGCAGGGTGTCCTACACGTTTACACAGCCAAATAAGGCTGACGAAGCCCAGCTCCCTTCAGTCAGCTGAAGAAAAAGGAAAGCAGAATATGCCGTGTCTATTCTCATAAAATTAGAATGTAAAGAATCTCTGTCCATCCTTTATACCATACAGACATTGAGTCACTACATTGTTAGCTTGATGCTCTCTGGGGACATCTGTAAGAATTCTCAGCAGTAACTCTTTGTGATTTCATCTAAAGATGAAAAATTCCTCCAATATCAAACTTAAAATATGAAAAGAAAAAAAAAAAAAGAAGTCCCTGAGCAGAAAAATGGCCTCTGTGACTGACACACTATGGTGATTCAAGGCAGATCTGGAACTGAACTTCAGACAGAAGTCATCAATTTAAGTAGAGGAATAAAAGTTATGGTCAGTTAAAACAAGCTGCTGACCATTTTTTAGAACATCCTATTTTTTAATGGCACCAAACCCAGATAGACACCAAAGATGGGAGAAGTACTTCTGCGTCATTCGCGCCGCGGGATGTTTCCTTGCGTCTAATCGTGTCTTCACATTGACTTTACATGTAAATCATTCACATGAATGATTTTACTGATGTGAACAAAGCAGAAAGGAATCAGGTAAGGCACTGGTAAAGAGACAACATGTACAAAAACTGGTTTGACTCTACTTTACTATTTTTGGACTGATGACGAATGATGTGAATATTCACCATGCCAGTTTAAGTTTGTCTTTTTATATACTGCAAAATGTTGCCATTTACAAGCATATTCTATAAATGGGTGACAAACAAAAGAAGACGTCTGAACCCTGACCAATACAGTGAGGAGATCTGGTTTTGCTGTGGGGGACAGTTTTCTGGGCTTAACTTAGTCAATGAGAGGGAAGAATCACTGCAAATCAATACAAAGTTGTTCTGAGTGATCGTCCTGACTAGAGTGGTCTCTTCCAGGATGACAATGCTCCAATCCATCGGGCACAAGAGGTCACTGAATGGTTTGATGGAAATGATATGAATATGTTATGACCTTCACAGTCATCAGTGCTTAAGCCATCTGATCGCCCTGGGCAGATTTCAAACTGACATGTTAGATAGCGCTCTCCACCAGCATTGTCAAAACACCAAATGAGGAATTCTCTTTCAGAAGAACAGTGTTTCACTTCCTCCGTAGAGTTTAAGAGACTCAGCGCCTTGGTGCAAAGAAGCTGTTTCTGGTCCAGAACCTTGCTGAAACATTTTGTGCTGTTTTTGTGTTTTTCGGGGGTTTGTTTTGGAAATGTCAGGTAGTTTCTGAGAGAGCTATGCTAGTCACGATGTAGTGAGTGGTCTGGAAATTTGACAGATTTCTCATATTGGTAAATATATATTACATTTACATCTGATGCATTAAGCAATATTTACAAAGTGTAAATTTGTGGACAAGAAATGAGGGGACCAAAGGGATGACGAATTCTAATATTAATAATTGGAAAAACACTATATTTGTGTCAATCATGGTAATTGGCTGACTGGATGTGAACATGCTACTTTCATTTTCAGTTGTTTTATTTGAACATAAGGTCATGTTTCATAGCTCTTTGAAAAATCAAGCACTTTATGGACATTTTCCACTTCAGAAAATACATGTTCTTGAAGAGTAGAAGGAAACCAGGTGCACTGGGAGTAAAGGCAGGCAGACACAAGGAGCATGCAAACACCAGGCAGAAAGAAGGCCCTGGGGAGAGACTAAAGAGTGATGAGTAAAGCTGTAAGAGATTAAAGGTGGAGGGGAGAAGAGAGGAAGATAGAGCAATGGGAAAGAAAAAGAGCAAAGAATTAAAAATTGGAACAGCAGACAACAAAGATAGAAGGAATGGAAAACAAACAAAATGATGGTTTGAGATTGACAAATGTGATGATGAGAACGAGTCCAAGAAGAAGACCCTAGAAGGAGAAAGATAATGAATAAAAGGATAGAAGCTTAAGGGAAGAAAGTGGGGAAAAGCAAGATTTAGAAGGGCAAATGAGAGAGAGAGAGGGAGATGGAAGAGAGAAAGGGTAAGGAGGTTCAGGAAAGAGGATGAAGAAAAGGAGCGGTGGTGATGTAAAGAGCAGAATGTGAAGGAGAAGAAGGTCAGAGGGTAAAAGGAGGGAGATAAACTGATGAAAATGGATCGGAAAGGGCTCTTCTTATCATCCATGAATGATAAGGTCAGAAGGAAACGTGTCAAGGGAAATGGAAGAAAAAAATATATCAAAGGAAAGCAGAGGAAAGGGAGAAAAATAAAGGAATACGGATGAGCAGCATAGAGTGGAAATACATCGAAAATGAAAAGGAGAAAATGAGATGAAGAAAGGGCGAGGAAAGAGGTGCAGTAAGATGGATAAAGATGAAAAGATAAGAAATGAGAAGGGGGAAAGTGTAGGAGAAAAAGGTGGGCGGACAGGGCTAAGGGATGGAAATGAAATTGTAAAGGTGAAGAAAACTGGTCCTGTTTGTCAGTGAAAATGAATAGAAGAGTACAGCCATTGTCAGAAATGTAACACGGTGTCAACGTGGTCGATTGAATAGGATGGTTCCTGACAGAAAATAACTTAGCAAAGGGTCCACAGAGTGATGAGCTGAAAGCAGGTTCGGAGGTGTTAGGAGTAATTTTCAAGGCAATTGGACCTTTTGAAGTTTGAGAAAATTGACAGTGGTTGTACAACCAGGCAATCCTCTCACCCTCCTCACCTGATCACTCTGAATAAAACACATGGGTTTTTTGTGCTGGCAGAGATTAACGTTTATCAGAACATGGTGCTACAGCAGTCTGTATTTATTACTGGTGTGTTGCAATAGCCAAGAGGAAGACTTAGGTTAGCCAGGAAATTAAAAGCAATAGTATGTTCCAACATCCATGACACCCTACTATTCAGGGTGCAAAGTGCAGTATACCAGAAACACCACAATGATCCAGTCAGATTTAACAGTATGTGAAGCCAGCATACTTTTTTTTAGTTATTCTGACCCACAATCCTCTGCACAGTCCCGTCATAGCTTCAATGGTCATTACATGCATCTTTGGATTCTGTTTATGTAAATGACCCAGACATGTTTTGTAGAGTTGAATACACTTTGCTTAACACTCAAATGAACTTCATACATTTTGCAATTCTCCTTTTACTTTGTACCATGCTCAAATAAGGTCACATAGGAATATATTAATCTAATGTGGTACACCACAAGCAAGCGCCTGAAAGGTCTGTCTTGTTATTTTCTTCTGATTTCACCCTGACACCTTTCACATTTGTTTAGTTTCTTTGTTAGGTGTGGATGTTGCTATTGTGTTTAAGTTTGACTAGGGGGCTTAGTTGTTTTTGTTTAGGTGGTTTCTTTAACTCGATCAGCCTTCGTTTGGTTTTCTTTGGCTTGTTGATTAAGCAGCACCTACTAACGGTTTTCTTTGTATTATCACTGGTTTTTTTTGTGTTCATTACGTCACTGAGCAGTAAACTGCCTTACCTCAACCAATTACACCCGTTTTTTGTTGCATCCAGCTGACCTCTGAGGTTGGATCAAAACAATAAAGAACATAAAAACAGTGGGAAGGTAAAAGAAAGAATATAAAATTATAGACATAGAATATTTATATATAGAATTCTATTTATATGACCTTACAAAATTGCACGGAGAAACCAAACAAATCCAAAGCTTCCTTTGGATTCCCTTTGAGCAAGCACTTGGTGACAGTGAGGGGGGGGGGACCTCCAGCAGAACCAGGCTCAAAGAGGGCGGCCATCTGCCTCAACTGGTGGGGAAAAGGGTAGCGGGGAGAGACAACAGGATAGCAGACAGAAAACAGAGAAACAGCACACAAGAGATCAAACACATTGGAGGTCGTGTAGCTATGCAGCCAGAGATACCTGCAGAGAGGACAAAATACAAGAGAGAGACGACACAAAGTTAGTGACATGCACTTGTTGTGTGTGTAGAGAGAAAAAGTACACTAGAGTGCTCGGTTTATCATTGTGATGGCCCAACGTTAGCTGCTGCTATGGAGGCCTAGAATTCCATTTACCTGTGGGTCTCTGAAGGCATCTGGGCGGCCCAGAAAGTTCAGCCATCCCTCTCTTGCTCTCTCTCTCTCATTCATTCTGACCCGGCTACACTGGTGGTGACACATCTTTCTCTGTTACCTTTTTGCTTCGTTTCTGCTCTACAACACCTTATATCGCACCATGTTCATTCATTCACACCTACACTATTGATACTAGTGTTAGTCACACACCATACTTACTATATGTTAAATGGTTTGCTTTTGGTTATAATAAATATCCTAATTTTGAGTTAAATCTGTGTTCCTTGCCATATTTATTACAACCCATGAGCCAGGTTATAACAATCATGAAAAGTCTCTTAGCAGTCTAAAAAGAAAGGATCACAAGAAGAACAATGACAGAAAGGTGAGGAAAATAAGATTAAAGAGTGGTAAAGTAAAGAATTTAGGAATAAAAAGGTGGAGATCGAAAAAAAAGTATTTTCAAACAAAAATGGTGGAGAGGTAAAGAACACGGAAAATTACAAGGGTGGAGAGGAAAAGAAAATTAGAACAACAAGGTTGGAAAAGTAAAGAATGAAAGGTTAAATAACAACAAAAAGGATGCGAAAGAAATGTAAAGTATAAAATACAAATGTGGTGGGGGAAAGGGAAGTAATTAAGATTTCAAAGGTTTAAAGAAGTAAAGGAAAGAATATAAAAGAGGTAAAGAACATCGCAAAAAGGGCGTAGAGGTAAAGGACATAAGAATAACAAGGGTGGAGAAGAAAAGTGATGAACAAAATTAGAAAAATAGGTTAGATTGGGAAAGGAAAGAGTTTTAGTGTGAGGAGGGAAAGTATAAAGTACATGTGTGTACACACACACACACATACACACCCACACACATTTTTTTCAATACACACATCCCCACCAACACCCCCAAAACATTTCAGTTGTAAATATTTTTCCCATTGGCCTGCAGTGCTCTATATTATAGCAGGAAGTGAGAAAACAATAAAGTCTGCTCCATGGATCCAATATGTAAAAATGACAACCTAATGGAAAACAGCAAAAATTACAATTTTGAAGCGAACGGTTCAGAAGTAAAGCCTAATAACATAGAATGCATGATTTCATGATGTAATGGCAGAGGGACCAAAAGGAGCAGTTATAGTGGGTTTCAATGGGGACACGTTTGTCCTTAAGAGTGTAACTTTGTTTAAAATTTTCTACTGCAATAATGCATCAGGGGCTGCAAGGTGGCGCAGTTGGTAGCACTGTTGCCTCGCAGCAAGAAGGTTGCTGGTTCGCGTCCCGGTGGGGGCACCGGAATCTTTCTGCGTGGAGTTTGCATGTTCTCCCCGTGCAGCGTGGGTTCTCTCCGGGTTCTCCGGCTTCCTCCCACACAGTCCAAAAACATGTTGAGATTAATTGGTGATTCTAAATTGTCCGTAGGTGTGACTGTGAGTGTGCTTGGTTGTCTGTCTCTCAGTGTGGCCCTGCGATAAACTGGCGACCTGTCCAGGGTGTCCCCTGCCTTCACCCTAATGAGGATTAAGCGGTGTATAGATAATGGATGGATGGATAATGCATCAGAATCAACGTTGGTGTTAATCATTGACACATCCCAGCCTGTAATAATAAAGAGACCATTCCCTTTAGCACATATTTTATAGAAAATAATATTTTTTTCTGTTTTTCTTCTCCCCCCTATAAAACCCAGCAATGACTGTATATAAACAAGCTGGCATTTTAAGGGTTAAAAATATGAAAATGAATGGCTAGTTTGTAATTCTAACCAGGACTGATGTAGCTCAAAAAAGATAAGTCATTGTAAGTGATAAATAATATTAAAATATAATGCTTCTGGCATTTTTTTTGATGGGGACATTTTTGACACTTAAGGGTTAAAAATAAAATGGTGGAGATGAAGAGGAAAGTATATCAGAACAAAAGGAGTGGAAAGGTAAAGAACTGAACTGAAGAATAAAAAGGGTGGAGCCATAAATAACACAAGACTAATAAGGGAGGAGAGTTAAAGAACAGTAGAACAGTGGAAAGAAAAAGAAAATAAGAACAACAAGGGTGGAGATGTAATGAACATAGGGAAAACAAGAGTAGGGAAAAAGCGAAAAATAAAATTAGAAAAAAAAAGGTGACGATGGAAAGGAAAGTATATGAGAACAAAAGGGGTGGACAGATAAAGAACACAAGAATATACAGGGTGGAGAGGTAAACAACGTGAGAATAACATGGGAGGAGAAGTAAAGAACAGGAATGAAATAGGTGGAGAGGTAAACATCATCAAAATAACAAGGGTGGAGATGTAAAGTACATAAAAGAATAAAAAAAAGGGCGGAGAGTTAAGGAAATAAGAATAGCAAGGGTGGGAAGGGAAAGAGCATAACAATATAAAAGGCAAAGAGGTAGAGTAGGGATCCAGACTAACTTGTTCACTGGTAGCACCGGTGTGACTTTTTAAAATTTAGTCGCACCTCCCACTTTGTCACAGGCAAAACATGTGACTTGCTGAATATTTGCTTATCAATAGACATGACAATTTAGCGATGTTCCCTAAACGTCCCACATTGTCAGGCTGCGGTAGTTGCTGTTGGGTGGCTGTGGTGTGCTCAGACAGGTTCTGGCTCTGTGAACTTGGACCCGAGTAAACTAGGATGTTCAAATGTCAGATTGGTCCAAGATGAAACCTATTAATTTTTTCTACATGCGCTCTTTCCTATGAGCAGAAAAAAAACAGTGCATGTAGGTGCACTCTACATTTCACGAGAAGACCACATTTGTAAGTGTAAATATCACAACAGATCCTGTGTGCGAAGCTAAAATCATTATTTTGATCAATGTTCATTTAATTTTGTGGCCCACTTCTGCATTAGCCATTGTAATTGGGAAAGAAAAGGAAAAGCAGAGGTAAATAACCTAACAATGATACAAATGGAGAAGTAAAGAACATTTTAAAAAGGGTGGAGAGACAAGGAACAAAAAATAAACGGTAGAAGAGTAATGAACATAAGAATAACAAGAGTGGAGAGGTAAAGAACACAAAAATAACAAGGAGGTTAGTAAAGTATTAAAAAATAAAGAGAGTGGAGAAGAAAAAAAAACAAAATAACAAGGGTGGAGAGGTAACGCAAGGAATAAAAGAATCACAAATCATGGATGGGTAAAGAACAATAAAAACATAGGTAGAGAGGTAATGTAAAGAGTAATTATTAAACAATAAAAAAGAGTGGATAAAAAAACTAGGAAAAATGAAAAAAAGGGTATATACAACTACAGAACAATTACAAGGATGGTGAAATCCCAAATCACAGTTTAAGTAAGGACAGACCACAGAGGGAAGATAACAGAGGGGAAGGCTTAAGGGTAAAGGAGGGACATGAAGGAAAAGAAGGTAAAATAGGAAAATGGCTCTTATCTGTTTTCCAGTGGAGCCACTCAAACAGCAGAAGAGCTGTGTTCCTTTCAGCCATCCTTTGACTTCTACTGGAGGCTCCTGAAAGGCAGAAATATGTGGTGCTTACATAAAAAATATATATCGATAATGACAGAGTCACATCACATCTGCTGTCAAAGTGAAGGTGAGGACAGGGCTAACATGTCTTTTTGGAGAAACTTTAAGCAACAGCTAAATTTTAGTGCTCATCTGTTCATGTGCCACTGTCAACCAAATGAAAAATTTTCAACATGGCCACATGTTGGATAAGCAACAGAAACAATACAAAATTAGTAAAGGAGAACACAAATAAAAAAAGACAAAAAGCATAGTGACAACCCTTATAAAAGTTTTGGATTGAAGTTGTAGTCTTCATATGCAAATTGGGTCATCCCATCTGAAATCAACTTTTCTTTTGTTTGTTTTTCTAAATTACAGAATTAAAAAAAAAATATATATAAGTATGTACGTCTGCAATCACATCATAGCTGTTACTTGTGTTGCTGTTACTAGTGCCTAAATCTGACTAAATTACAGAGTAGTTTTTATGCACCACTTATTCAATCCAATTCAATTCAATTCAAATATCTTTATTTATCCCCTAGGGGCAATTAAAAAAAAAAAAAAAAACACAAACAAACAGGAAAAAAAGCAATAAACCACATCATAAATATCACAGTATATTTCATGGGATGAATTTTGGAGAGTCAGGGGACATGATATACATGTACGGGATGTAAACACAAATTTAAAAGTACTTGTACTCCATGTTTTCTTTTCATGGCACTTTTCACTGACATTGAAGAATATTTTAAAATGTGAAACATTAACTGAACGAATGTATAAATATAGTGTCTAAAAAAAAAAAAAAACACTTCTTTCATTTGTTCAAACTCAAGACAAAATATCAAGAAATAAAACAACAAACAAGTTGGGTTGTTTCAACCAACTTACCCCTCATTTCAAAATCTTACCTTCTTCTGTATCTGCTCTCCGTGTCCGCTGATGAGGACAGGTGATTGTTCAGTGGTTGGTTGTAAATTTCCACCAAAGATGAGTGTTTTTCAGCTCAGCCTCTGAGTTAAAGTGCAATCTGTGAAGTGGCTGCAGCTTAATAAAAGTACCTGTCAGTTCTCAAATGATCACATTCCAATCTCCACACACACTAATTTTTTTTAGGTAATATTGTGCCACATTTAAGCCATTACAGTTGACATCCCAGTATAGTATGTAAAAGTTCAAAAACACATTACTACCTTGCAGTTAAATAACTAGCAGTTATTTCATTCCAACATAAAATAAAGCAGCAAATTATGCTTTTCAAACACTAAGACATTTAATGTTGGTCACCTGCACTGCTGATTTTAGTATAATACAAAGCATGTTACGTACAATATGCATTGAATGCCTACTGTTGTCAGAAGGCAAATGATCCTTGCAACAACAGCTGTATCAGTCAAGAGTAAATACAGTGATTTACCTGGCTGTAAACATACTGCAACGATCTGGACAAGGGCTTTCCTCAGGACAACTTGAACAGGAAGCATCGTTGTCAGGCATCCACACAAAGCCACCTGTCTCTTAAAGTCTCTGTTGGTCTGGAAATACTGAGCTGGGTCATCTTCGTGCTCCTACAGTGTTTATAGCGGGACATTGGAAGTCCCTTCAATTAAAAAAGGTAGAAAACTCAGCCATGTCCTCCTGTAGCCGTTCACCTGCCTAGCGAAATTCCATCTTCTCTAATACTGCTCGCTTTAAAACAATGCCCAAGTATTCCCAGTTTTCCTGTTTCCTTACTTTCTGTGACAAGTAGCTTCACAAACCGTTCAAGCTGGACCGGTCCCGTTGTATTGAAGGCCAGCACAGAAAGTTAAACAGACTGTTAGCATGTCTGCATTCAGCGAGCTAGGCATTTCTGGTTTACCAGCTCGTGCTTCTCCTTTTCGATAATCTGCTTTTGGATAGTGAGGTCAGGTTGATCTGTGTCGAGTTATTTCACCTATCCACCAATGTTCTTCGCTAAAACCAATACTGTAGTCAGGGTTGGGTCTTTCCGTCTGCTCGCCATTGTGAGACAGGAAAAATGGCGACCGGAGAGTTTCGTTCTGACCTCAGCAGTTGCTCTGGTGGGGCGATAAAATAAATGTCCTTCTCGTGTTAGATTCAAGGACGCTGATTGGTTAGATTAGACGTCACATCATATCTTGAATCAGTAATTGGCTAAATACATACAAAGACCCGCCTACTGTGGGTGATTTCGCCGTCATCCAGAGCTGAACTTGAGACAAGACAGAGGGAACCTGTTAGAAAAGTACATATTTTTTGTAAGCAGGATTTTCTACAAATATTACTGGGTAAAGCTATATTTCAAATGCCCACGTATTTTCAGTTTGAATGAAATATATTCTTGTTAATGTTTTTAAGGAGGGCAGCATTGGTATTAATGAAGGAAGGCTGGAGCTTAGTGCTAACCTTGAGTCCAAAGCACAGAAAACCAATACCCAGGACAAGAAACTCATTATAATCACTGATGAGGATCTAAATGTCAACAGCCACCACAAACCTGTCACTAAAACCTCATTCTGGCATGTTAAAAACTGTGTCCAGGCAAGACTGGTACTTTGATTTGCCTAAACTTTAGCCATTTTTATTTTAGATTAAAACATTTTTTTCCCCCACAGCTTTTAATTAATATTTTATTGATAAAGTCTGGTGTAAACTACATGTACTTTTATTTGGCCATTTTATTCACTTAATTCATTTTTTTTGTGCTGTTTTGATCTATCAGTTTGAATTATTCTATAAAATATGTACAAACTTTGTTCAACTTGTCTGTTTAGTTGTCTATTTTTACCCTGCTGTAGGTTTTTAATTTTTAACATTTGCCTGTAAAGCACTTTGAATAACCTCAGTGTAAGATAAGATGATAAATAAATATTACTTCTGTAGTTCATCGTTCTGTACTCACATAGCCAGTACTTGTTAACAGCATCACCTGTTAGTGAGTCTTAACCAAATTCAGTCAAAAGTAAATCTGGTTTTACATTATACATCAAATACTAAGGCAATATGTATATTTTATTGTTTAGTGACACTGCTACTTGTGTAAATGTGCTGTAGGCAATGCCATCAGGGATTTTGAAACTGCTGGGAACGTAAATTTTCTAAAGTAAGAATGTGGTGCTTTTGTTAATGAGTTGTATATAATTCATGTCATGCAAAATCACAACAGTCATGACATGCTAATGTAATAATTTATTGTCCAATCAAATATTCATTATTTGTTGTATGTTCGGTGTCCATTTTCCCTGTTGGTTACACTCCCCTAAAAAACACACACAACAGAAAAAAATCAGTGAGACTAGACTCTGGCTCTCTGACAGTAATGAGACATGCATTCGGAAAACTAAATACTAAATAATAAATTAGCAAAACTTACAAGAAGTCCTTTCATTCTGAAAAACTTGGCATAAGGCGACTCCTCAGCACAACCAAAAGCACTGAACGGTGCATCGATGTGTGGAAGCCCTTCAACTATCTGTTGAAGGAAAAAGAACATCACAATGAATATGTGGAAAACCAAAGAGGAGCACTCAAGGTTTAGAGAAAGTAAGAGGAGCTGTGAGAGAAATGCTTACGTTGCCCAGTGTGTCAGAAAAGCTGTCCAGTTCCCTCTTTCCTCCTGGACTCAGTCCATAGGACCAGTGCTGACAGCTGCCCTGCGGCAGCACTGTCCCCACCAGCAGCAGCCACAGTGCCAGGGTTCTTGCAGCCATTCTGAGGGAGGGAGAAAAAAAAATCTTCAAATTGCACACATAACATATTTGATGTATTTTTTCTTTAAGTTGACCCCAAACAGCAGTACTTTTTACCTTCTGTGCAGAAAACTTCTCAGATTTACTCTTGTCTGCTGTCCTCTGTGAATCCTGCTGCATGCTATTTTCTGAGGTTTATATAAGCCTATGCTGCTTCATTTCTTCCACCACTTCACTACAGGGGGCCACAAAGTGGGATTAAGCAACACTTGGCAACACTGGAAACCCGCAGAGCTGTTTAAAAGCTTACATCTGGTGTGTGACTTCCACAAAGTAACAATTTACAGTCTTCCACAAACTATCAGCCACTTTCAGCTATTTCCAGTCACATTATGTCTGTGATGCATTTTGAATGTACATTCATTCATAACCGAGACACAAAATGAAAAACAAAATAGATGACAAAGTCTTTTTCTTCTTCTTCATAGCAGTTTATTTATAACAGTCATTTATGGAAACATGTTTCCATGGTCGAGTGCAATAATCATAGACAGGGATAGCTACACCGCTCCCTGCCTCAAACACAAATCAACCTCTGCCCCATATTGCATTCAGTGAGATGTATTAAAATAAATAACCATAGCTCCTCCATTGATTTTCACACTCAATGTGAAATACACACTGTGATTGCCTTCATCGTTCATTCTCACAGGCTGGGTACCTACTATTTAACTGAGTGAATGCTATTGCATCGGAGCAGCTTTGAGCTACAGCCAGAGAAATTTCACCAGTCAAAGACAAGCATAGCTCTTCACACATGCAAACATACACTGTCTAATAGAAACTGAAGAGACATCCTTTACAGAACAGTTGACAACACTTGCCTACTCTAATAACAACATTTTTGGGAAGTTTTGGAAGCACTGGATTTGATTTACATAGGATTACAAGCACCAAACATTTTTGGTGAAAGGGTATACCATGTTACAAGTTAACATATACTTGTGCAAAAAGGTTCAAAGCATGATTAAGTGATATACATAGATACACAGAGCATGTTTTCTCTTTTTTCCAGGCAATCCCACTTTAACAACATCAACACATGAAAAATGGCTTTCTGGCTTGATTATCTCCTCATAATGAGAATCTGCAGAATAACAAATAACATACATAAACGTTACAATAAGCCATGCCACATTCAAATGCATGCAATTGTGGATCACTCACACACCGGATTAATAAAAGAGGTAGATTCACAAACAAGGGAAAGCTTAAGAAAGCAATATTTTAAAGTAGGAAAGGAGAAACCTCACAGCTCTAAATCACATATTGCATAACCAAGCTGTGTTTAAAACTAGCCTGTCGCATAGTTTTGTGGTGCACTAATAGCACTTCTAGCCTTTTAGACTGTGCTATCATATGGCTTTGGCTTGCATTGCTTTCTTTATAATATGTTATATCCAGCAAAATTAAGTTTTATACTTAAAGAGGAATATATATTGACACAGTTATAGGTAAGTAACCACTTCTGTTTCTGCTACAGCAGCATCCAGTGAAGCTCAGTGCTCTGAACTTCACTGCTCACAGGTAATCTGATTTTGAATCCTATTAACATGTCAAGTAACATGAAGTAAATATAAATTATGTGAAACATAAAACGAGTATGGATTGGATCCAAATACATCTACACACACTGGTAACATTACTTTGTTTTGGTGATATATGCAGCTGAACATTTAAAAACATCCTACCATACAAACATACATAAACAACCCTGGATAACTTCTAGTGCAAGATATTTAAAGCTAACATAATATTGGTGGAATGCCAGGGATGTGCATACAAATACCTGTACTGCATACAGGTAAAGAGAGATTGAAAGGAGAGGAATATACTGTATGAGAGGCTGGAGGAAAACAGCAAAAAAAGAAGCCAGTTGTGGCCCACACTGGATGTGCAGGTGTGTGTTGAGTTATCTGACACTCTGGGACATGTGCAGAGGGGTCAGCATCTCTTCAAAAATGGCTCCTTTCACATTGGAGCCTCTTAGGTTGGCTTCTTGTAGATCACAGCCAGAGAGATCACAGTTCTGCACAAGAGGATTAAACATGTTAGGTAAAAAAAACTCCCAATGTAACAGAACAACTGTAATGTGGTATGTGTAATAAGTAACAATCTTTATTACTGAATAACCCTCGGAACCCAAAAACCCACCAACAGGTTTGAAAGGCATGTGTTTTTTTTGTTTTTTGTTTTTAAAAAAAAAACCAATAAAATCACCAAAGTGACACCATTTATCAAAGCCAGCCACTGTAAAAACAGACCAGAACATCAGTGACTCAGCTGCAAACAACAGTCATGTGACAAAAACATCTTTTGGCTGTTCAGATGAGCTCCAGACTGTTTTGGCAAAGAGCAGTGTGACTGAGAGAAAAAGAAAACATACTTGAGCAATATAGTAAATACAGCATTGCTCAAAAACAGCATACATTGCAGCAAAATGTCATGTTTTTTGAAGATACACTCAGCATGATGAAATATCTTTCTGAAGTTTAAAATGCAGAGTAGTGTTAGAAAAAAGTTTGTACAGGTATTAAAAATGGTATGATTTCAATAATCTGTACATGTTGATTCCAGATTGTTTCTATTTTTGCTGAATTAATGATGATGAAAATTTAGTTTTTTCTTAACGCATAAATACTACCTAGTAAATATTGCACAGAAAGCATTTTGAGCTCTGTCTACTTCCAGCCATGGTTGTGCTGTTTCCGTAGAGGTGAGGGACTTTATATTGCCGAAAAAAGAAAAAAAAAACCCACAGTGAAAAAAGGTTAAAAAAGTTAATACAGTTATAAGTTTATGATTATTTGTTTAAATCTGTTAAGTATCGGAAAAATATCTGCAGTTTTACCAGATTTGTTGTTTTGTCTTAACAATAGTTGAGGACCCAAAGATATTAGGTTAACAGTCATAACAGACAGGATAAAACACAGCACATAGCAAGATTTTCTTAATTTCTCTTTAAAATCACAAGTTACTGTGAACTGCATTACCAACTAATCATTATAGCCTCAGTGCTGTCTTTGTTACATTTGATGTGTTGATCATCACACATGTTAAGTTTCAAAAAGTTAGTCTTCTGCTTTAAACACAAGAAATAGTCAACTCAAAAACATAAAATCCTTCAGTCCTACAAAGACTGAATTCATTGTACCCGCTGTATTAACTGCTTCTTTCTTTCTTTATTTGTGATAAAGTTCTACCTTGGTTTAGTATAAAATTTGAGGATCCTGCTGCTAAGCTATCAGTAATATGGCCACTTTAGCAAAAGATCAGGTGCGTACCAAATAACATAGTATATTAACAACGAATGTTATTTGGATTTGCAATGTTTTATTATTTTTGGCTTTGAAAAGTTGTCATAAACAAGTGAACCATCTGTGTCAACTTCAGCTATTGGTTTTGAAGATAATCCTTTCTGAAAGCCTTAACTTACCTCGAGATCCGTCCCTGCTAAAGTGGCTCCCCGCAGGTTGCAGTTCTTCAGCTTGGCGTTTTTGAGAGTGGCCACACGCAGGTTGATACCGGTCATTTGGCTTCCTTCCATGTCAACTCCTTTCAGATTAGCACCTGATAACAAAAATATTGAGTTAAAATGAGAACATAAATGTGGGACCATATGTGCTTTGATTACAAATGGTCATAGATTACCTTCCAGATTGGCCTTCAGTCCAGATGGATCTTCAAAATTGCATCCTTTGAGAGAGGCTCCCTCGGCATTCGAGCACAGCATCTTCACCCCTTGTAAGTTGGCACCCTTTTAACAACAAAAGCATTCACGATACACTTGGGTACATATTGAGCTACGTCCAACAAAAAATGTCTGCAAAGTTTCCAGTCTGTGGAAAACATAGTTTGCTTGTTGTTTTTAAATAAAGTGAATGTGAGAGGAGGTGTGTGCCATTGGCAAACCCGTTAAAGCACAGAATGGCCCTTCCTCCACATAACTGAGGGGGCAGCAGGTGTGAAGTGACCAAAAAAACATAAGCCAAGTCCATTGCTCATTAGCAGGAAAGCCAGCAATAAAACATAAAAAAGACAAAACTTTGAAGTAAGAAACATTTGCTTCCCCACATAGAGATTATTTTAAGTGTGTTCTGCACTTACCACGTGTCTGCTGATACTGTATATGCAAATAACACATTAATTGCCACCAAGAAGAGCTTTCACACTTACGTCCAGGTTGGCTCCAGAAAGATCAGCCCGCTCCAGATTGGAACAGCACAGGTTGGCGTGTGTCAAATTGCAGCGACTGAGGTTTGCCATCTTGAAATTGATATAGCGTAGGTCAAGTCGGGACAGATCGGCGCCACTGAAATTAAGTCCCTGAAACATTAAGAGTAATGGTGTCAAATATTAACTGAATATGGTTCCATGATGTGATAAATTAACACATTTTCACTTAGCCATACCTGACAGCGGAGCTCTGATTTGGTTGGTGTTGCCAAAAGAAAGCGAACAAACTCTTTGCGGGAAATGGGAGAGTGGTCCTCAGGGGGTTGTGAGTTCTGTTTTGAAGGCAATCACTCGGTGAGCCACAATGCATTCAAAGTGAGTGATTACATTATTCATGTAAACAATAATCTTCCATATTTCATGCTACCTTGATTGCTACTTCCAGCTGTTCAGCAAGCTGCTCAATTCCAAAGAATCGAGCCTCCTCAAGGACACCTAGAAGACATTTTGGGCAATGATATCAATACCTACTTATTTATTCAGGAAAGTGCTGTGGGAACTTTATTTTATAGCCCTCTTCATAGTGACTTAGGTAGATTTCATAATTTAGGCCTCCTCAAAAATCTTACCTCGTATATTCATGCCTTCATTCATAATGAGCTGACCATGTCTCAAGTAGTTGAGAATAGGCTCAAAGTATTCAGGGCTGCGGTCAATCAGGTACGCCCCATGCTCATCCTGCTTATTTCCCCACACATCTGAGGCAAACACAGAGGGTGAAAACCCATTAAAGATGTCTCACATATAACAAAAAAGAAACGCTCATTGATCGGCTGGTCATAGTACCTTTTTCCCGAAACATGTGAGCAAGCATGCTCTCTGGCTCTTTGCTGACCAGGGTGCTCCTGAACACAAAACACACACATTCAGCAAATACAAAACAGACAAAAATAACAGCATAGACGGTTGTCTGTAAATCTTTTGTAATGTGTTTACTGCTAGTGAAAACCATGTTTAAACCACAGGTACCTGGTGGTGGTGAAGAGACGCCCACCGATATTGAGAGTTAGCCAGTCTGTGTGCGCTCCGTGCGGATCAGATGCAACCTTGGCTTCATTCTGAGGATCTGTGTTTACAATGAAAGGAAACAAAAGAAAGTTGCTGAAACCATGTGGACACTTTTAATGGCAGCGGAAGAGACTCCTGCAGACGACAAGACAGCACTCACCAATAAATGGATCTCCTTCAGACACATACAGCACATCGTCATCTCTATTAGAAGTACAGATGGACAAATGAAATACACAATGAGGCGTCCATTATTGTTTAAACAACGTACAGACGGGTGATCAAGTAAAGGAAAAACCAACATAAAGTGTCTTAGTCAGGTGTTGGGTCACCATGTGGCACCAGAACAGCCAGTGTGCTTTGACATTAATTCTTTAAGTCTCTGGAGCTCTACTGGAAGTTAGACACTGTTCTTCCACAAGATATTACCTTGTTTGGTGTTGAACCACCAACAGTCTACAATTTCCCACAGGTGTTCAGTTGAGTTGAGATCTGGTGACTGTGACTGACATCAATTTCACACTCATTAAACGTTTGAGTGAGCCATTGTGCCCTATGGATGGGTGCACTGTCATCCATTATATTGATTTGCAGTGACTCCTTCCTCTGAGGGGACAAATGGACCCAAAACAAGGCAGCAAAATCCCCAACAAAACCACCACATGTCCTCACTGTGGGGGTGAAGGGTTCAGGTTTTATTTGTCACCTGTCTGAATCTGTTGTCGAGCTTACCTGATGAGAGCAATGTCATCTATGAGACCACCCTTTCCATTGTACAAACAGGAGGCTTTGATTCCTAACTTATTGCTGGCTACAGATAGTAAGTCGGACAAGGTCCCGTAAACTGCTACAACCTGAAAAGAAAAGACAAAAATGAATGAGTTCTGAGGCAAATTAAACAAAATGGGTCCCTTCCAGTCTTATACATGATTAATGAGTCGCAGTTGGCAGTGTAACCAGAGGATAAGCTACCAGTTTACGAGTGGGAAAAATGTCAGAAGGGCTAACATTAACCTCCACTACATTTGACCACATTATAACGCCAACTAGTTTCAGTGAGAGGTAGCATCAGTTATCCATCACCAAACACCTCCGTTCAGTGGAAAAAGCCAGTCATTCTGCGGCCCGAGCTGCCTTCACTGAGTTTTCACCCACCTTTCCATTTTTAGATGTCCCGTTAACAAATAAGGTGACTCTTCTCATTCTTTATGCGCTTTGGTTATAAGAATTTTGTTTTAATTTTAAAATTAACGTAGCTATTTGCCAACTAACTTCTTGGTCGCCGAAACAAATGAGGCTGGTTTAGCTAGCTGTATCAGACAACAACACGAGATGCATTCCAGTCTATCGGGAAAATATGGCATTATGAGAGCGGACAATGTGAGTCAGAGCAGCGGCTGAGAACATAACTGCTTTGTACGTTTTCGTAATATCTAGATAAAAACAGTATGATCAGCTGTATCATTGAAATAGCGCACATTCTCTAATTACTATGCCACCATAGCACAAAGTTATGTGTTGCTGTTTATTTGACTTAACAAATGCTGGAAGACAATCCGAACAAATCAGCGAGAACCTGAAGGCATCATTTTCCTTGCTGCGCTGTAATTGGTCAGGGGGTTCTTGCGTCAGCGCGTTTCATACGTCTGGGGGTCTGGTGTCAACGTTTAGCCATCCTCAAGTTTTTCGGGGTTTTTTTGGACAACAATCGCTGTTTGCGTTTTTTGAACTCAAATATGAATTCTAAAATAACATTTCTATTTGCCGTGTCTTGAATGAAACATTCATTGGGTCGTTTAGTAATTATTTGGGCTTGTTTGTGTGGGAGCTAGTCCTGTTGTTGTTGGTGGTGAAGCAGCACAAAGTTGTCGAGCACGAGTGTCATTTAACACCATGTCTGCCAGGCAGCATTGCTCGTGTTGCTCCCATCCAGTCTCCTCTCCCAGTGTTTGCCAGACGCTGAATGAAATGGACTTTGAACGAGGTTTGCATTCATGTGTCAGTCATGTGGTAGCGAGAATAGGGGTAATGCTAAATGTCAGAATTGTCTCTCATTGAAAGTGTTGACATCTTCCAAAGTGTGTGTGTGTGTTTTGTTTTGTTTTTTTACTCCTGCTTTGATGGATCTGTCAGTGCTGTGTTCTGTGTCATCCCTGTTTGCAGGTATCTGGTCTGCTGCTATGGATGGGGACTTGGAGAGGGTGAAGTCTTTGGTCCAGAAGGGGACAGACCCTAACCTGAGAGACTCCGCTGGATACACAGCTCTGGTGAGTCTGCTGTGTGGACATGGGATGAACAATTAATAGATTTCAAATATAAATCGCACTTTCAAACAACGCAGTTAGCAAATCGCAGACTGGCATTTACAAAATATATTTACAGCGCATCTGTCTTAGTGTTTAAACTGACGTGTAGGTGGTTTTACACATACATACTG
This sequence comes from Stegastes partitus, assembly GCF_000690725.1. NCBI lineage: Eukaryota > Metazoa > Chordata > Actinopteri > Pomacentridae > Stegastes > Stegastes partitus. The sequence goes on from NW_007577810.1 coordinate 486,989, forward strand.
TGTATTAATGATGTGTCATGTGGTAATGCTCCATCTCATGTTTCAAATATATTACAGTTGAAACCAGAAGTTTACATACACTGTCTAAAAAGACATAAAACCTTTCTGTTTTCTCACTGACATTAAATCAGACTAAACTTTTCCTGTTTTAGGTCTGCTAGGATTACCAAAATTTTGTTCTATTTGCTAAATGCCTGAAAATTGAGAGAGACAATCTTTTTTTTTACTACTTTCTTCAAAGTCAGAAGTTTACACACACTAAGATTACTATGCCTTCAAACTAGTTGGGAAAGCCCAGATGATGATGTCATTGCTTTGGAAGCTGTTGATAGGTTAATTTACAACATTTGAATTAATTGGAGGCACACCTGTGGATGTATTTTAAGGCACACCTCAAACACACTGCTTCCTTTTGTGACAACATGAAAAAACCTAAAGAAATCAGCCAAGATATCAGGAAGAGAATTGTGGACCTCCACAAGTCTGGTTCATCCTTGGGTACGATTTCCAGATGCCTGAAGGTTCCATGTTTATCTGTTCAAACAATTATACACAAGTATAAACACCATGGAAATGTCCAGCCATCATACTGCTCAGGAAGGAGACTGGTTCTGTGTCCCAGAGATGAAGTGTTTTGGTGCGAAATGTGCGTATCAACCCCGGAACAAAAGCAAAAGACCTTGTGAAGATGCTGCTGAAGCTGGTAAGAGAGTGTCATTATCCACTATGAAACGAGTCCTGTACCAACATGGGCTGAAAGTCTACTCAGAAAGGAAGAAGCCATTACTCCAAAGCAATGTAAAAAAAAAAAAAGCCAGATTACAGTTTACAAATGCACACAGGCACACAGACATCTATCTATCCCAGCTGACTTAGGGTGAAGACAGGGGACACCCTGGACAGGTCACCAGTCCATTGCAGGGCTACACTTAGAGACAGACAACCAAGTACACTCACACTCACACCTACGGACAATTGAGAATCACCAATTAACCTCAACATGTTTTTGGACTGTGTGGGAGGAAGCCGGAGAACCCAGAGAGAACCCACGCTGCACGGGGAGAACATGCAAACTCCACACAGAAAGATTCCGGTGCCCCCACTGGGACGCNGTGGTTTTACACATACATACTGTGTATTAATGATGTGTCATGTGGTAATGCTCCATCTCATGTTTCAAATATATTACAGTTGAAACCAGAAGTTTGCATACACTGTCTAAAAAGACATAAAACCTTTTTGTTTTCTCACTGACATTAAATCAGACTCAACTTTTCCTGGTTTAGGTCTGTTAGGATTACCAAATTGTTTTCTATTTGCTAAATGCCTGAATATTGAGAGAGAGATTTTTTTTTTTTACTACTTTCTTCAAAGTCAGAAGTTTACACACACTAAGATTACTATGCCTTCAAACTAGTTGGGAAAGCCCAAATGATGATGTCATTGCTTTGGAAGCTGTTGATAGGTTAATTAACAACATTTGAATTAATTGGAGGCACACCTGTGGATGTATTTTAAGGCACACCTCAAACACTCTGCTTCCTTTTGTGACAACATGAAAAAATCTAAAGAAATCAGCCAAGATATCAGGAAGAGAATTGTGGACCTCCACAAGTCCGGTTCATCCTTGGGTACAATTTCCAGATGCCTGAAGGTTCCACGTTTATCTGTTCAAACAATTATACACAAGTATAAACACCATGGGAATGCCCAGCTGTCATACCGCTCAGGAAGGAGACGGGTTCTGTGTCCCAGAGATGAAGGTGTTTTGGTGTGAAATGTGCACATCAACCCCAGAACAAAAGCAAAAGCCCTTGTGAAGATGCTGCTGAAGCTGGTAAGAGAGTGTCATTATCCACTGTGAAACAAGTCCTTTACTAACATGGGCTGAAAGTCTACTCGGGGAGAAGAAGCCATTACTCCAAAAGCAACGTAAAAAGAAAACCACATTACAGTTTACAAATGCACACAGGCACACAGACATTAATTTCTGGAGACATGTCCTGTGGACTGATGAAACTAAAACTGAACTGTTTGACCATAATGACCATCGTTACATTTGGAGGAAAAAAGGGGGAAGCTTGCAAGCCTGAGAACACCGTCCCAACTGTGAAGTACAGGGGTGGCAGCATCATGTTGTGGGGGTGTTTTGCTGCAGGAGGGACTGGTGCACTTCACAAAATAGATGGCATAATGAGGACAAAACATTATGTGGAAATATTGAAGCAACATCTCAAGACATCAGCCAGGAAGTTAAAGCTTGGGCGCAAATGGGTCTTCCAAATGGACCCTAAGCATACCGCCAAATTAGTTAGGAAAACCCACAACATTTGACCCAAGTCATACAGTTTAAAGGCAATGCTACCGAATACTAAGAAAGTGTGTGTAAACTTCTGACTTTGAAGAAAGTTATACAAATGATCTCTCTCATTATTCTGCTGTTTAGCAAATAGAAATACTTTTGGTAATCCTAACTGACCTAAAAAAGGAAAAGTTTAGTTAAATGTAATATCAGACAGTGAAAAAAAAATGTTGTGTCTTTTTATATCATGTATGTAGACTGCTGGTTTCAACTGTACATGGTGAATATTGAACTGTAGTAAGTCTTTAAACAGTTATATCACAAAACAAATTCACAATTACATATTTTCCCCAATTCATTCAGCCCAAGTGTGGACTGTCCTTCCATCCATCCATTATCTATACACCGCTTAATCCTCATTAGGGTCGCGGGGGGGGGCTGGAGTCTATCCCATCTGACTTAGGGTGAAGACAGGGGACACCCTGGACAGGTCACCAGTCCATCACAGGACTACACTTAGAGACAGACAACCAAGCACACTCACACTCACACCTACGGACAATTGAGAATCACCAATTAACCTCAACATGTTTTTGGACTGTGTGGGAGGAAGCCGGAGAACCCAGAGAGAACCCACGCTGCACGGGGAGAACATGCAAACTCCACACAGAAAGATTCCGGTGCCCCCACCGGGACGCGAACCAGCAACCTTCTTGCTGCGAGGCAACAGTGCTAACCAACTGCGCCACCTTGCAGCCCTTGGACTGTCCTTGTGTATCTAAATTTAGCATTCACTTTTTTTTTTTGCAGCACTATGGCAGTCGCAGTGGTCATCTTGCTGTATGCAAGTTTCTTCTTGAGAACGGTGCCTGTGCATCTTCCCAGACACCAGGTGGTGCCACACCCCTCCATCGATCAGCTTACTGTGGTCATCTGGACGTAGTTAGGCTCCTTCTGCAGCACAGAGCCGATCCAGCGCTCTGTGACGATGATGGTGCCTCCCCTCTGCATAAGGTACACGATTGCCAGCAATAGCATAATAAAACCATTCTACAGAAACAGTTTGATGATGGTTTAACTGTTGCCTGTATTTGTTGCTCCATTAAATGCTTGAACAGGCTGCGGAACGGGGTCACGAAGAGGTGTGTCAGCTGCTTCTTGAGCAATGTCCAGCACTCTGTAGCAAGGTGAACAACAGGCTGCAGCTACCCTACCAGCTGGCACAGCAGGGAGACCTGCAGGAACTCTTAAGACCACCGCGGTGATGACAGACAATCTGCATCTGGGACATTCTGTGTTTCTATAATCACGAGAGTGATACCAGCTGAAAAAATGCTAGGTGATGTCTGTATGTCAGGATTACACTTGTCTTGACCTGGATTCACCTCATCTCTCTCCCAAATGAGCATGAAGAGTCACTGAATGAAACATGAAGTAAACATGGCAGTACATTTTCTTGCTTCATATGATTAACACCATCATGTTTTGAATTTCCAGTTTACTGCTTTTGGAATAATTACACCACCAAAGTTTCAGAAAAGTGTGGTTTATTTGACATTACTGTCAAATAACATCAGCATGCAACTCTTATTAGGTAACAAATCAGAAATAATAATTCCGATAAATTAGCCAATGATGGAACCTCTTCCCACATCTGCCTTTGTGTTACGGGAAGAGAAAGTTACATCTGAGGTACTGAGCTGGGCACTGAGAGCTGACAAGTGATAAACAAATGGACAGATGTGACTGATCAGCAGGAAGAACCATGTGAACGCTCCCACCTCATCATGTAATGTGACTGAATATTCAGGTATTGATATTTTGAAGGTGCATTAGGCTTTAATGGGAATTTGTTGATAATTTCTCTGTGGAAAAATGACTTTGATACAAGAGCAGAGCGTGCCTATGATTTAACTACTGACAGACAGACAGGGACAGCATTTGAACATTTGACAGTTGAAAAGGCTGACGCTTCTCTGAAATGGCTGCACTCAAAGGTATTATGTGTAGAACTTGGAATAAGCTGACATTAAAAGAGCAGAAAGCAGAATAATAATGCCATCAGAATACCTTGAAAGACACAGTTATGACACATAAATTGTACACAAATTGCAACATTTTGAGTCAGAAAGCCCCTAGACATCTTAGATGCTCTATTTAAGTGGTGCAGGGTGATGGGTTGGAGGCGCATACTAAAATTATGCACTGCTATGCAGCATAAATGGTTGTTTTCTTTAAACATGTGACATGTTTGATATAGCAGTTTGTAATAAAACTGGAGGCCAACATCTTACTAGTGATGGGTTATTTGTTAAACTTAGTCAAATCTGCATCAATTAACCACAACATTAAAACCACTGATGGATGAAGTGAATATTATTGATCATCTTGTTATAATGCAGTGTTCCACTGGGAAAGCTTTGGTCGTGACGTTCATGTGGATGTCATTTTGACACGTACCGCTCTGCTAAACTCTGCTCCAGTCCAATACACACACCACATGGTAACAGCACTCCCCAATGCCTGCAAAAGTGTGCCTCACTAAAACTGCTCAGAAATGAGTTGAGGAATGCAACAAAGAGCCCCAGATGCTCACCTGACTTCCAAACTCCCCAGATTCCACTCTGATAAAGCAGCAGTACAATGCATCAGAACAAGTCCAAATCAATCCACAAACCAGTGGACTGAAAGCATCCCAGTGATACAACATGATCCCTGCAGACGTCCTGTGTCCATGCCCTGTTCATTCACAGCCATTTAAGCAGCATTAAGGGGATCTGTACGATATTAGACAGGTAGTTTTAATATTGTGGCACATAAATGTATGTGAACTGGTCCTTTAAACCTCTGACAGTAGGGGGAGCTATTGTCCTAAAAGAAACCTGCATTCTTTTCCAGTACACCATGTGAATTAGATGGCAGCCAACACACAGTGACCTCATTCGATCCTCCCAGCATGCTGTTGGAAAACTAAACAGCGTAACTGTTAGAAAGAGAGACAAGCATCAGTGTAACTGTTCCAGCTGATAGTTGCTGATAGACATCATGGAGGGACTCCAGTCTCCCGCCAGTTTATGTTTATTCAGCCATACTGGGATATTCACTGTGCTTTCATGGAGCTATCAATCAGTGAAACACTGCAAGAGACTCTGATGATGATAATATTTAACACATTGATCTCCTTAGACTTGTTTTTGAATTTGACCTTGTTTTCAGGAAGACACATTTTGCTTGTGACCTAGTGCTGGCAGCATGTCTCCTCTGCTTCTGCTGCACCAGTACTATGTCTGTGAGTGTTTTAGCAAATATGTGGGACCTACTGTTTCTGGTGAAAAGCATTTACACTCTTCTACACTGAGAGCAGATGTTGATGGTTGATAATCTTAGTATTTTCTTGTGAAGTAATTCAAACCACACGCGTCCAGCAAGCTGGAAACTCTTAGCTTCACTGTCACATTGTTTTTATAGGCCTTTTTAAAGAATGCTGTTGTCTCTGAATATTTTTTAAAACTTTTTTTTAAAGCAGTAGCAGCTATTACCTTTGCTCTTGTCACCCTCGCTGCGGAGACTCACCCATTCTTAAGTTATTAAAGTCAAGGCACAATAGTGAGTGCTTGTTTAAACAGTGTTTATATGCAAAGGGAACAAAGAATGGATGCCTAGAGGTGAGTAATGTATGTTGATATTTCCTTATCTAGTGAAACAGATGGAAATACTTTAACTATTGTCTCACATACTTACTCAAAGCATGTTCAATAAGTAACACATGCACATACAAGAGGCAGATACCCCTTTTCCTCTCAGCCTTGCACAGATGTGAGAGCATTACTGCACTTCTTCTATGTTCCTGCAGTCCGCACAAAACCCGCGACAGAAACCTCTCACTGCAGTCTGAGGAACTTTCATTGGGTCCGCTGGTGGGTGGTGTTTCCAAACTACCTTCAAACCACATCCATGCCGTGACTGGAAGGGTGCCAGGCCACATCTGGAGCTCATTGCAGCTGACGCCACACAGCACAAGGAGATGGGGTGTTGGGGGGTAGATGGGGGTGGGGATGGGGGGTATTTTAGCTCAGAGAACTAAGCCAAGAGAGCTGTTTATGCTCAGTGACAAGTTCCTCCTTCCACACAGCTGAGGAGCTGTAGCTGGGATCGCCCTTTTTGATTGCCACATGTCAGTGATTGCAGGGGTTTGCTCAGCCTTTTTTGTCGCCATCTTCTAAATGGCATGAAGAAGAAAAGGCACATTATGCTATTTGAACTAGACCAGTAATTTTGGCTATCAGACCCGCCCACAGAAACCCTGTGATTGTTCCCTTGCCAGGTTCTATGTAACGGAATCAAAGTTGATGTCTTAGATTTGCTCGCAGTGAGTGAGGTAATGAAAACCCTCTGTGTCACTTGGTAAAACCGGAGGAATGTTGAAGGGCCTCACTCTTTTTTGATATTTTTTCATGAACTGGTTTGAATTTGAGGGCTGCTTGGCCCATTTATGTGGAAACAATCAGTTTGGCCGGTGCTTTGTGGAAATGAACAGCTTAGTCAGAAAAGACCTTTTTCTACACTTTTTTTTCCCCCTTTTACTCTCTGAAGCAACTGTGCAACCTAACCCACTTTTATTGTTACAAATGTTACAACAAGAGATGTGTAGAAGGACAAGATGTGATTTTTATGTCTGGCTTTTGAGGGCTTTCACGTAATGTGAGGACTTGGGATGGACTCCACAAGATGAGGAATTTGGACTACAGCTCTGTTTAGCGAGATTTATTTGGAAAGCAATGAAACTTCCTGGCCCTGGAACCCACTTCCACCATAATGAGCCCAAGTTAAACCAGGACTGGATGTTATTTTCCTCACAAATAGAAGGTGGTCTGTGTGCCATGCTTGCGTGGAGGATTTGAAGTCAGAGCTTGAGACTTTATTTTAAACAGCACTTTCGTCTGGGAGTGAATGATGAGAACAGTTTGTCCTTTGTGTATTTCTACAGATTGCGAATTAAAGCAGTAAAATTAGGAGTTTCTGTGGGTAGAAAAAGAAGGCGTAAAACAACAGAAAAATAGTGTATTTAATCATGCCATTTTCTCTGTTTTGATTCTATTTCCACCTCTGTTTTCACAGATAAAAGGCTCATCTGGTCCTTATCTTTTCCATGTCCACCTGCACTAAACTAATGCCATCCTCCGGCCTCCCAGCTGCCCTGGCTGAGCCGGGCCTGTCTGCTTTCCCGAAGTAATCAGGTAAATGGCTGGCAGATGGGCACACATTAAGAAGTGGAGGACCAGACTCTGGCATGGAGGAGCGCTCCACGCCGTCTGCATCGGGGAGGCAGGAGTGTGGGTGCTGGGTGCAGGGGGCGTGTGCAATCAAATATATGGGCGCTGCTCCTCAGAGATGCTGCATAATCCAATTTAGGTCCACTCCCACTTCAAAGACGCATGTTGTCTGCTGCTTGATGTGATGTTGCAGATCTTGCGCTCCCACTCTGCAGGTCAGCTGGTGATGAGATCCATGAGTCCAGAGGCTGCAGCTCAGCTCCTCCAGACAATCAGCGCTGTGACTTCATAGGAAATGTTGGGCCTGTCAGGTGATCCAGCCAAACACAAATAGGACCATGTGATACACACTTAGTAGGCTTTATATTTTTATCTGCAAGGCAGTTTTTAGATATGGTAGTCTTGGACTAAGTGCAACTCACACATCTGTTCAATGTCAACATGTCCCAAAGAGCAATCATAATCACGAAAAAGTTTCTACATGTAATTATGCTCAGTGAACATGCTGTGACTGTTATTGTGGCTAGATTTGAGGGGAAAGGTTTATTTTCCCAGAAGGTTTTATTCAGACTCCGGAATGGATGGTTAAGTTTCATTTTATTGATTATGGAGATGTAATCTCCTCAAAAGCATGGCCAAAGAAACAACCCATAAGCTGTTCCATATGAGTCAGAGGACAATTAATGAAGCTTTTGCGATCATATATCTTGGTCCCATCAAAGCAGACGGTTGTTTGAAATCATACTGTAATATTTCTTCTGCCAAATCTGCAAAACTACTGTGTATATATACGCTCCTTGCTCAGTGCATTTGAACACTTACAGTCTGTTGCTCATGTGCACAAGTTGGTTTGTTGTCTGCAAAGTGGAATTTTAATTTGGAGGCCTATTTTTCATGTGTTCTGTCTACTGGTGTAGTTTATGCTGATGGCCTGGGAATTTATCATTTTACTCACAGACTGTTGTTCATTAAATTCACAAGTTTAAGACAATATATTTCTCAGCACAGGAACAGAGTTTTGGTGGGAAATGGGGATACGTCTCCCCACTAAAAACATGAAAGATGCAGAAAACCTTTATTTTGAAAAAACACTAGAACAATAGTAATAGACACAACAATTGCTCTGATAAGGGCAATTATTTATTTATTTATTTTTTCTTCAGAGCTGGGTCTTTTTTTTATTGCGATAAATATTAATATAAATTACATATCCTCCATAAAACGACACAAAAAGGCACATAAGTAAACCCGAATGCAGGAAATCAAGCGTTTGAAGCTCACAGACCTCCAGCTTAATGCGTGTCAGTATTCAAATGAAACCTACGTCCATGTTTCTTAGGTCTGCATTCAATAACAGCACGAGGTCAATATTGCATGAGGATTTCTAATGATCTTTAGGATGCATAAACCAGATCAGTCAACCAGTGTCATTCTTTCAGTTGCTGTATTTTTCATGTTTAAATATACTAATGTGGGTTTGTGCTCCATTAACTACGCCATTACTGGCTTTCCAACATATTTTTATGTCATTAGATTTTACTGTTTTTCCACTGTTAAAACAAACAAAGAAAAACTCATAATTGTTCTCATTATTCTGCACGTCACGTAAGACCGAACAACAATTTTAATGTAGATTTCATCCTAATTTGGCTCTTTTTTCACCATACAATTACATGCAATCAGTGTCCTGATGCTGACTATTAACCCTTTAACTCAGGCCTTTTTTTTTCTCTTTTTTTAAAAACAAAAACATCCCTAAATCCATTAAGTGACAGCTGCAACACTAAGAGGCCAAAACAAGAAACTTTGGACCCTATCAATGAGAGACACTTGGGACAGTTTTGGAATTTGTTCTTGTCACCAGTTCAGAGTGAGATTTGAAAAACACCAGAAAAGATTTATATTGCTGTCCAAACAAAAACTGTATGAATTACAGAGAACATTCTTTTAACGATGAGTCCGTAACACTGATGTTATTAAACCTCTTTAAAATACCTTCAACTGAAACTCTACCAAATCTCATGCTATAGAAATGAAGCACAACAAATGTTAGATCCGTTTTTCTCATAGGGTTACCAAGCAGCCTCTTCAGTGAACATGGCACGATTGAATAACTTTGAAAAATAGCTCCAGTAGTGTTTTTATGACAGATGTGATCCGATCCTGGTGCAGAATTCTGCATGATGGAGGTTAACACACATCATCAATACATATGTTTATACTGTTTAGTACAGTGGTGGAAATGAACTAAGTATCTTTACCTCGGTATAAAATAAGACTAAGTCACTTAATATTTCCAATCGATCCAAAGCATACTTCTATTCCACTACACTTTTTACTTTGCCACATTCATCTGACTGCAAGAGTTAGACGTTTTTTTTAAAAAAACATTTAATCAGAATGATGATCTCATAAACACTATATTTTGGTATTGATAAAATTACCCCACTGTTGATTAAGAGGCTGAAAATGACTCCACCTTGACCAACTAAAGCTTTACTTACACATGAATGTGGCAGTAAAAATAAACTGTTCTTATATCATAACAGGACACCCACACAGTGCAATTTTTTCTAATATGACTGTTTTTCTTTTTTTTTTAATTCTACATTTCTCTGGTAATACTTTTACTTTGTAAAAATGCTCTTATTAAAATCCTGCCTTTGAGTGTGGCATTGCTGCTTTTACTAAAGTGAAGGATCTGAATCTTCTGATATTTTCCACCACTAGTGAAGTAAAAGGAAAGAACGAAGAAAAAACAGATGAACAGAATTAGTCAGATTTATTTACACAAAGACCAGAGCCTGCGAGGCCTCTTTTTATATAAATCAGACCAGACAGTTTGTAAACTGCCTTCATACTTCAGGAAGAACTTGGTTATAGAGAAGCGCAGAAGTAAATGACTGCATTTAGTGGAGGCTAATCAGTCACAACCAAAGCAGTGGAGCTGGCACCTCGTTCATTCAGAACTCCTCCATGATATTAAACCGCAAAATACTCACAATGGTGGTGACAATACTCCCATTCAGTGTGAATGACCGGGGAACGCAACACCGAGCTGCACGTGTAATTGAACAAGATGGTTATGCTGATGAACTAAGACTCATAGAGGCACGCCGTTCCTCTGTCAGCAGGTGCGCGGCACACACTGGCCCATTCATATGCGCATTCCTGTCTCTCTGCTCGCAGCCCAGCAGGTTCCTCCCGGCCACTCAGGACAGGGGCTGACACACACAAAGGGTCTTCAATCTGCCTCAGACAACAGCCAGCATAAAGGCCCGGAAAGCCACAACAGCATTATGTCAAAGAGCTGGCTGGGGGTGGTGAGCAGAGCTTGGGGGGCCCTGTGTAGAACAGGGGCACTGCTGATGGATGGATGAGGGCCGGACACAGGCGGTGCAGTGGAAGGCCTCGCTGAGGTTTTTTTTTTTTTTGTGCATAAAGGAGGATATTTGTACTTGCCCGGTAACAATGGAATGCAAACACAAAACGCAGGGATAATAAACCACCACTTTGGGGCGATGAAGAAGCTGCTAGGGAAATCATCATGCAAAGCGACGATATTGTTCACTCTGAGGATTGCATGACTCTGTGTTTGTTCTCATGCTGATGTGTGGCTTAGCCTGCCTTCAGTTTGCTTTTGCATAAGGTATTCCTGGCTTTAACAGTGTCCGGCACATTTCCTTACGCTGAAAGGAAATGAGGAGTGATCAGAAATGCCCCACCTCACCTTGAAACAGACTGTGTTCAGCCTGAGCTTTTGTCAGCTGTCAACTGACTCTGAAACCTACACAGTCCAGGCCCTATCTTAGATAATGACTCATTTACATTATCTATTCTTTAGTAAACAGCATTTTCTCACAGGCCAATATATATATATATATATATATAAAACTGGACTGTGTAATAATTGATAAGAAATCATAAACTTTATGCCTTCATTTTATAACCTTTCTGTTTAGTCTTGTTGGCAAGCTGGCTTATATGTTTCTTCAGCTACCACGGCATGCACACATCCCAGAATCAGGTTAATGATTGATGAGGTTTTTTTCAAAGAAGCCCCACATTATATGAGCTTTTATTCTCTTATGTGGGGTAGTGAACCAATATAGAAACACTATGTCTAAAAACAAGCAAAGACTCTCTTTTATTGCTCTGCAATTACCTTCTTTATTTTCCTTCATCTGTTTTGCACAAATTTTACCACCCTGAGCTGCCTCTGCTCAGACCGAGTCAAGATTTCCAGAGGTTCTGACATACCACTCATCTCCGATCATGCGTGGAAAACAATAAACAACCAAATGAATTAACAATCACCATATGTTGTGAATTTTGCCAGGGCTTTCATGTCCTGTGCAGAACTTTTTTTTTTTTTTAATATCATTAACAGCTTTGTGTGCGTCTCAAGGGAATTCTTCATCAGTGACACAAAAAGAAAAAGAAACATCTATAAAATATCTGGTTCCACACTGCTGTTGCATCAAAGATCGTCTCAGTCGTGTTTTGATGCTGAAATCCTAAGATGTGGCTGATGGCGGCACATGCACCCCGAACTCTCACTGTTAGTTACTCTAATAAACATGCTTGGTTTTTCTTTGGTATGTATGCGGTTGTCAGATTCACACTCCATCTGCTTCATAGTCAGCAGTGCTGTTTGAAGTTGAAAGTTAATTTGAGCTCAAAGTGCGTTTGACAAAAAGACAGTTTAGAAATGTTGAAAGTAAGAGTGTAGCATAAAGGCAGGGTGATGTTTGGCATCGACGTTCGTCACTGTTATTTACAGGAAGAGTTGACATTCTGGGAGATATATGTATTTATTTCTTGCCAAGAGTTTAATTAGAAGATGGATGGTGATGGTAGAAATATTCAGAACCTTTGCTTAAGAAAAAATACTCAAGTAGAAGTCCTGCATGCATCACTTCTAAATGTATTAGAATTAAATGGTGTGAGAAGTTTAGAGAAAAATTACAATATAGTGGAGCTGTTAACAATTCAGACATATAAGATGCTACCCAGACTACACATTGTTTTTGTGTAAGACACCAGAAGCCCAAAAGGTTAGAAACCAGTGGTTTAGCAATGTGTTGTATATTAAAGATTTGCTATATTATACACTGTGTAAAATCGGGAACTTAAAAGTTGTCAAATAAATGCACTGGAGTGGGAAGTACATTATTTTCCTCTGAAATGTAGTGGAGTAAAAGTGTAAAGCAGCATAAAATGGAAGTGTACGTACCTCAAAATTCAAAGTAAAGCACTTGAGTAGATGTACTTAGTTACTGTTCATCAGAGTACAGAGGGAAAAGCTGTCACAGCTTGATGAAAACATTAATACTAAGATATTTAATGTTACCTGATATTGTGAGAGGGACATTTTTAGAGGCCACCTTCTCGCATCATAGTATAACTTTGCATTTAGACCGATTTGTGCAGGTAATCTGAGATATCTGGGCACATGGATACGAGACTGAAAACTTCTGGAAAGGCTGTTGAGATAAACAGGATGTCATCTGCATAGAGTCTAATTTTGAGATGGAAAAAAAAAGATCTAAACTGAAACAACTTACTCACTCATAAAAATCTGTATTTTCATGAATGGTGATTTAATCATTTACAACGTTTGACTGTAAAACTACACTATTTTTACTGCATTTGATTCAGCCAAAAATATAATTATTTTACAGATATTTGTTGATATTTGAAAGGAAAATGTTATATACTGACTACTAAAAAATGGTAAATAATTTTTTAAAAAACATTTTAACATCCAACCCGTGTATTTTGTATTTTGACAGTAAAAATAAGCTATTTTTAAAAAAAAAAAAAAAAGATGTTTAAAACCACTAAAATACAATTATTTTGCAGATATTTTTATTTTATTTTATTTTATTTTTTTTACATTTTTGACACTTGTTGCCAGATTTCCATTATTCCTTTTTTACAAGATTTTTGTTTGTTTGTTTACAAAAATGTGAATATTGACAGGTTTTTAAAAAAAAATGATGCAACAGAATAAGAGACATCATCTCTTTTATTCCACATATTGTTCTTCTATCCCTCTCAGGGTTGCCTGGATTACCCACAATGCAGCACGACCACCGACTGTTTAGTTAGAGATTCAGGTGGGTTCTACTAGTAACTGCTGATGAGGCTACTAAGGTCTGGTAAGCTCACTTCTTTTTAAAGCCAAATTCTCCGATTACGTTTTTTCTTTTCCGGCTCAACTGATGCTGAAGTCTGATAAATTGCCTCAAGTGCTGCCCTTGAGGCAGTTCATCAGACTTCATGCAGATCCCCATGGAGCCACAAAACCCTTCATACAACTGCTGCACATATGGATTAGTACTCCTCAAATCCTATAAACAGACTTTGATGTGAAAGATCAGCGGAGTCTCCCTTTAAGAAAAGTTATTGCAACTGAAAACAGAGTAGCATTACTTTTATACATACAGTCAAAAATTGCAGATAAATGTGATGCATATTGAAACACTCTCCTTTTAATCAATGGCTGAGCATAAAAAAGACTTTGGGTGAAGATTTTTGGTGAATTAACATTATCATAAACTTTTGTATTTTAAGTAGCCCCTTTTTTGTAAAGAGATGTGTGTTTCCAAGAGTGTGTGTGTTGTTAATATATTGTCATTCTCTATAAAATGTTGCTTATTTACTATAAAGTTGTTTTTGTTGTGATCTTTTCTTGCACTTTTAGTTCACTATCTGACATTTGTATTGTAGATGGAACAGTACCAACAAAAAAAGTGACATCCTATAACATGGTGCCAACATCCTCCTGTGTTTGCTGATAGTAGATCAGTTTGGAGCCTGTGTAACAGCCAGTATACCTGCAATAAGACAATGTTTGCTTTCTCAGTACGAGACAGGCAGTAAAATTATGTAGCCTCTGGAAATACAGAGCAGAAGTATCTTTGTATGAGGCTGTTTTTCTTTTTGGGATATTTGACACTCCAGTACTGAGCGGAAAAACAGACTTTGGTTGTCAAACAAAGCCCAGCTAATAATAAAGTCACGGTATTTTATAAATGTCCTTTAACCCCACGCAAGGTTAACATTGCATGGAAGATGAAAGGCTAACACATGTTGAAACACAGCAGTTTTCTTTGTCATCTCTTACTTTAATCTAACTAAGAAGCTGGGCTTCATGTGTCTCTGCAGCTTCAGTCGTCAATCATTTGTCAGTTGTGACGGGAAATCAAAGACCATATGAGCTCCTCAGATACGAACTATGTGTTTGATCAAGCACAGCAAACTTTATGTTTGTGCTGAGTTGGCAGACACATTTGAAATTCTGATGCTCTTTGAAATTCTGCCAAAGCATATGATCCATACGCCAGCACAGTAAAGCTGTTTTATAGACCGCCTTGAACAAGAAGTTGATGAAAGTGCTAACGTTCTGTCACCAAATTAGTATTCGAGTTGGTTATCTGCAATCCTGCAAAACAAATCATATAATTGCCTTCACATTCAGTCATCCAACATCTACACTGATAAACATTTGTCTTCTTACATCTGCTAGCCCAATGACTGAACTGGTAAGTTGGGCAGGGTAAATCTACATCAAAAAGTAACTTGGCTGCCTTGAAAAGTTCAGTTAATTCAATAAGATGCGTTGTTAAGCCAACTTTAATGATATGTTTGCACAACCAATAATTACAGATCAGTTCAACAAGAAGCTGAGTTTTTTTTCTTCTTCTTCTTCACAATTCCACATATCAGTAGAGGTTTGTTGGTTTCATTCATCATTTTATGTTGTCTAAGTTAGGATTTAGGTTTGTACAACTTGAAAATTTCCTATTATTATGACAAAAAAACAACAACTTGTTGATTCAATTTAAAGAATAAAATCGATTTTCTCAGCTTCATCTAAAGTAGTTATTCAAAGTTTAAGAAGCTCCATTATATGTGCCAAAAATTAAAAGTTCCCAGCTTGCCTAACTTCAGATTTTAAGGCATCCATATAACATATTGTTCCAAGTCACATGTTCATTTCTACAGTGTGGTAGATGGTAGGTATGTGGTTGTACTGATGTGTTCTAATTCACGTGTCTTACAGGCCTACTGTCTTTCGTTGTGACCACGACGTTGTTTACAGTGACTTCGTCTTGTTTTTTTTTTTTTTTATCTGCTGTGGCGTCTAAAAATGTAATGCAGGAGGACTGTAACTATCTATAGTCAGAGCACCACCCTGCGTGTTGTCCATGTCTCGGGTCGCACGATGCACAGAGCAGCGTGGAGAGTCGGCGGACTCAGCTGGAGAGAGGTGCTGTGGATGGCAGGGGGAGCCAGGACTTACCAGGGCGAGCAGCCGCGCGTCAAGCTGGAGAGGAACTGGCCGAGTTTAGGCTGCTTGACTTTCAAAATAAAACATGCACTTTATACTATTAAAAAAAAAAAAAAAAACTAAAATAAGCCTAACACTGACAGAGGCAGTGTATAAAATATGGAGGGAATATATTGTGTAAAATGATTTACAAAATGATAACTGTGTAACCTTTCCAGATCAGCTGTCTTCCACTGTTCTTATTGTCACTTATGCCTATCTTTCAATTTACATTTATCAGTGTTTATATTATTTATCTAGCACACTTATGTTATCGTCCTTATGTACGTATCTATTTATATAATAACTATGTTCACACCACTCTGCTCCTTCTGTTAAGACTGTGTCATACTGTATATCTTGCATACTTACATGCAGTGTTGATACTGTATATATCTTAGCACATCCATACTGAACTCCACTTTCACTATTTCTTTTGCATTTCTGGTTAGCTGATAAATGTTGTTGCGTTAGTACTCGTACTCTGCACAATGACTATAAAGTTGAACCTAATCTAAGCTAATAAAGTCAAATGTGGGATGTCTTTCGTAGCCTATAATGGAAACCTACTGTGAATCAACTAAAGAGCAACAAATTTTAGTGTTAACTCAATTCAAAAGTGAACATGCTTTTTGCTATAATTTGAAACACAGTGAAGAAGTATTTTCTCTTCATTTTGGTTGAATTGTCTATTCTAACAACCACCTAATTCCATCTTCCCTTCATTATATTATATTATATTATATTATATATATATATATATATAATTGAAAAATAAAAAAAATACAACGGAAATAATAAAAATATAAAAATCTATCAATATAAAAGATAACAGGAGGCTTTTTTTTTTCCACAATGAAAAACTATTCACTTATCTGAATCACAACATAGTTCATCTTCTTCCGGTCTTTTACATTACACCAGCAGACCGGAAGTGATGTGTGTGTTGAGTGTATGCCCATTGACGGTGGTCCGGAGGATGCGTACTCTCAGATTTAAGGGGGGAGGTTTGTAGCTGCTCGGACTCTCGTTGTTGAACAGCATTTCTCCGCCAGGAATAGTCAAAAAATACTTTCTAGGACTGACTAAAGTGCCTCTCCCTTGTGAAAAAATAGAGCTCTGAACGACGTTTCGTTTTCGGATATTTTGTTAGAGTGAGTTGAACAACTTTAGGATTGAGTTTTCAGACGTGAGGAGAAAAATTTCATCGTGAGCGAAACGTTTTGGGATAAAAGGACTCTACGGCGAACTGCCGCAAAGGCTGCACTCACGTACTTTCTTCGGACCTGTTTAGCTAGGTAAGATAAAAGAAGCCGGGAGTTAACATTAAAAACTTTTAAAAAAACAAAAACAAAACAAAACTCTGTTTAGGAGGTTATTTTTTCCCACTCCGTTGATTATTTTGGGCTTTTCTGAGGGAGACGAAACATTCTTTTCTCGTGTCGCGCAAGTTTGGCGAAAATATGCGCAAACCTGTTAGCTAAACGTGGACAGCTTCGTTAACGGGACGTCTGGATTTACTGTTTTCGAGAAGTTTTTTTTCCCCCCCCGCATCCAGTCTGAGTTTAGGAGTCTTCCTTATCTGACCGAGCCTGACTGATTGTCAGCTCCCCGCCAGTAAGGTGAGCTGCTGCCTTTTTTATTCTCTGTGATTTAGCTTCATTTGACTGTTTGTTAACGGGGTTAGCTGCTGTTTGCGGTTGCACTGATTTGATGCTATCGAGGAACAACGTGTGTGAAAAAGAAGCTCATTGGAGAATTGCGGGTATTTGATGACATTCAACCTGCATGTTTTTCCTTTAGGACATATTTCTCTGGTGTGCATCGTACACATGTTGCTTTCTTTCCAGACATTAGACCTGGGTTCATGCGTCGTAGCTCCACAGTGCTTGGAAATAAAAGGGTACACATAATAATGTTAAAGCACAAGATCTGAAATGTTGCCTGGAGCCTTTGTAAAACCTTCAGTCATATCAGGCGCCTTTAATGAGATTAGATAACTTGTTTTTTTTTTTTATTACGTCAAGGTTACGATTTAGAAAGCATTAAAAAACAATTTAAAAAAAGAAACCTGCATGATACCCTTCAAACAGTGGAGTTTAGCTTCGTGAACACTTTACTGAACTTCTTGATTTAATTTTTGCAGGAGTCCTGCTAAAAGTGATCATGCTCTGACCCATTTAGGCCACAGGCTTAAACATCCAACCAAAAAAACCCACTAAAGGTCAATCCCCAACAGTTTTTTTCTTTCTTTCTTTCAAATCATGGAGTATATTAATTATTGAGAAATGCTGTGAAGCCACATCTTAAAAATCCTGTGTGGACGGCCATCATTACTACATCTGTCATGGTCTGGAAGGGCCCAGCCTGATGTTATGTAAAGCTCTAAAATGTTATGTTATAAAGGCAGAGGGAGAAGATGGATGGTTTAGAAAAGCAGCGTGTCCGCAGGGAGTTCACCGGAGGAAAAAAGTTTTTCCTGAACCATATAATGGGGAGTGAGGGATACGTCTGCCCTTTAATTTACTAGGCTGCTCCTTTGGCACAGGATTGTTGTCACTTGAGCTGTATGCTTGTATTTTATCTAAATCCATCAAGAACTCAGAATTATATGTTTCCTTGAAACCTTTGTGTGAGTGTAAATTTTATGAGTAGACAGGTTGATAATTTTGTTGTTTTCTAGGTGTTTTCGGGATGTTTTAGGCAGATTTGCGTAACATGTTCTTTGCATCTTGGTAACATCTCTGAGATTCTTTCAGTTGTGTGAAAGAAGAACATAAACACACATACTGAGTAGCACTGAAAAGCATTTTGGGTCTAAGTGTCGAACCAAATGGCAGCGTGTCGGATGGCTTGACATTGATTGTCTTTGCATTTAAGTGTAATCTAATGTCACCTGATCTCCTAGCGGAGGCACACTGTTGGTGAACCACCAATTCAGATTGTGTGACTGCAGAGGAAAAAAAACAAGTGTCTGTTTTTGTGAAAACAGTAGCCTTAGGGAATGGTCTGATGCTCTCCTGTCCACTGAACTGCAGCCATGAGCAGACTGGCCTGTTGCTGGCTGGAAGTGCAGACTGAACTGGGAGGGGGGGGATACAGAATTTGGGAGCTGAGGAATTTTATGCATGGATGGCAGTGAACAGTAATTATGGTGCAGGCCATGTTATGGGTTAGGCCTGTAACCTTTGTCTTTGTATAATGAGAGAAGCTAAATGTGTCGTGCGTGTTCTAATCTGTTTAGTTGAACCCTTTTTAGTTTGACGGATTTTCAGGAGAATGCTTTAATTTCTTAAAAGCACAGAAAAGGGAGTGGGCCTTTGCCAAACTTCTTTTTTATTTTAAACCACTTTTATACTGCAGAAAATTGTACAACGTGAATGTTCTATCTAGAATATTTATTTTCTGAACTGTCATTATTCTAAGCTGAGTATCTTTCCGTGTCATGTTGGTTTTTTGCCAGAAAAGGTACTAAGAATGGGACACAAGACGGTTGAGCGCTAAAAAGAGTAACGTCAAACCAAATTCATGGGCAGGTGTTGGTCTTAATATTTCAGTTTGATTCTTCCACTGCTCAAGGGTGTAGACGAGGGCTTGAACAATTAATCGATTTTACAATCAAAGTCACAATTTAAAACAACACAATTAGCAAATTGAAAGTACTGCATTTTAGGATATATGTTGTGCAGCACGACTGATTCAGGGTTGAAACTATCTTTGTGTGACAGTCACACTTTGGAGGATATTTCATGTGACAATGCTTCATCATGTTTTAAATTAATTACACTGTGAATATTAAGCTGAACCTTGATTTGGAAAAAAAAAATCCTATCACAAAGCAAATTACAATATCCATCAGAAAAATCACAATTAGGTATTTTTCCCAGATTGTTCCGCTTTACTGCAGACTTTCCTTTTAGTCCCCACACAATCCAAATAAAGTGGCATATAAATAAGGAGCATATGTCACACTTTAATCTTGCCTGATCGAATGAAAGAGTTTTATCTGCTGCATGGCAACAGTGCAGGACTGTAGTGTTTGAGAGGTCCCTCATATGAGATGTGCTTTAATTCTTCTTCCTTTTATCCCTTGTGTCATTAACGTTACTCAGAGTGTGTCTGCTATAATTTTAGATATAAAAGAAAAAAAGAAAGATGCATTTTTTCTCCAACTGGGACTTAATTGTTTTTCCTAAAATTGAAGAAATTGTAAGCAAGACACATAGACAGGTGTCTTCATTTATGAATATGAGTAGAAAAAAACCCAACTTTTTTTTAGCTTGATGTAATATTTTTGATATCGGTACATTACCTGCTATATGTATTTCAAAATACAACAAATATATATATATATATATATATTATATTATATTCTACTTTACATAAGATCCTTTAAATTTGGTTTGAGCGAGGGCTGATATTTTAATATTGTGAGTCACAAGTTTAGTGATGATGTTCATTTTATTTCCATTAATTGTTCAGACCTAGCTTGAGTTTTGCAACAAAAAAAAGCCTTGTACTATGTATTTTTTCTGTTGAATAATGAGCCAGCCAACAATAGGCAGGTAGGTACAGCACTTTGACATGACAATATGCACGAATAACAGCTTTTCATTACACAAATCCACCTCCGTCTGCTCCCACATTGACGAGGAGCATGCCCTGAATGTGGATAGTAAGACATACAGTATGTTTTACTCATGCTCCCAAAGGAGAGGACGATGACTAAATGTCCCGTCACACTCTGAAGAAGCTACTTCCGTCTCTTTCAAATATTCACGGTTGTTGTAGTGACGAGGGCCCAGGGAGCATGTTCGGCTGCTCTTTGCGGTTCCTTCTGTCTGGCAGCAGAAGCACTTTGTTGGAGACTTCCCAAACACTGACTCACAGCTTACAGAGCAGAGATGACCAAGCTTCTTTATCCCCCTTGGACCCCCCTGACCCAGCTCAGCTGCTGGAACACTAGACCATTCTTGGAAAGTGAAATTGAATTGGTTTTGAGGAGAACACAATGACTGTTTCAGTGAGCAACACTCAGACAAGCGATTACCTCCTAAAAGAAATCACAGCTGCATCTGTGCAGGACTGGATGTGAAAATGTTGGCCAGGCCAGGGTTTCTATGACCCAGATGTGATCCTGTTGTTGTTACAAAATGGACTTTGATATTATGGATTAATTTGTAAATGCATTGATTTTTAAAGGCTTCAGTGATGAGCCCTGTAATGTCAGGCTTGACTTTCTTGAACACTTGTTGACAACTCATGGGAGCAAATGGTAGCAGGGGGGTCATTTTGGGTTTGGGAACCAAAACCAACTGTTAGGTGATAGATCTCTCAGCGTGGAAATGATGGCCTGGCAGTCTCTCTCTACAAGGGTGTCACATAACAGCCTGTAGTTTTTTTTGTCTTTAACAGATTCTTTAAGGGGGGTTATAGGGGTTGTGGGCAAGTGTTAATCTCTGTGGCCAGATGCTGCAGAGGTGATGATTCGAGCAGATGTGCATGTGAGGGTCACCCACTCCCCGTTTTCGGTACTGATTAAGCAGAAAAACTAAACCTCATTGTGGCAGTGTCGGAGTGTGATGACAGTCTTAAATAGTTCAGACTTCGATAGTTACTTTGAAGTTTTGGAAACAAAACATTTTATTCCTAAGAACTGAGTGAGACGTATCCCCTATTTGTTTGTTTAAGCTATCACAGTGGGCCTTGTGCTCTGCAGGTTCTTATCAGTGTTTTGTATTGGCAGCCTGAATACTCAAGCACCTACCTTGAACCTTGCAGACATACAGAATATTCCCTTCTTTTTGGTGGGGAGGAATTTCCTTCTCAATACTGATTGCAATCAGTCAAAATTGATGTTATTACAGAGAGTTTATTTTACAGTTTTATTTCAGTTTGGGGCCCAGTTTCATTTTTGCATATCAAAGTTTGTTTGTCTTAATCATAGTCAAAGCAAATGTTTCTTTCTATCCAAGAATCTTGTATCCTAAACTGATTTTGACATATTTTTTCCTTGTTGATAGCACACTTGTTAAGGGATGAGGCTTGCTGATGTGGTTATCCATTAATTTGTTTTTATCATTTTTATTTGTTTTTAGTTGTGCACCGTGAATGACCCACTGCTGATGCCCCAAAGATCTGAATGGAGTTCCAGTCACAGAAAAGCCAACAGTTGTAGCTCCCTCAGCAGGATGCTGATGAGGCCAAGTATACTTCTGTTTCTGGCTTTATTTGCCCAAGTTTTAAGGACCCAGTGCCGGCCTGCCAGCACGGATGAAGGTAAGATGGCTTGATAACTTAAAGCTACTAAGACTTCATTTGTACAGAGCTTTTTTTACCCCCAGGTCTGGTTGCAGTATTATGAAATATCATGTAACTGTTTGAACTTATAAACTTATTAAGTCTGACTTATCTTGACTCTTTGCCTTGAGAAACAGCCCATTGATAAGCATAGCTTTGTTCTTTGTACAGGAATGTAATCCTAACACACTCCAGACTTTGGTGAAGTCTGTCTTTGTAGCGTCAGTCCTCCCTCTCCACCCCCATTTGCCTGAGTCTGATGTTGTTTGAGTGCACTTTAGTGTGTCAGATGTGGCACAACTGTGTTTCTGACTATCAATAACACCTTTTCTTTTTTCCTGGCTAATTAAACTAATTCATACTCCTGAGCTCATTAGAAACAACAAGTCTTTCTGACAGAACTTACTGTATAATAATAATTTTATTGTTTTTAAACCGGACAGTGTTATTAGACTTTCTGTAAAGAAGTTATCCTGGTCTGGCTGTTACACAAGTTCAGTTCTGAAAAGGGGAAAGAGGCACTGAAATCAAATCCTTAAAAATGTGTTTCTTGGATACAGTCCAGCAGTGTAATAGCTGCCTGGATTTGTGGGTAGATGGGTTTGGATGTTTACACTCAGCAGTCGGAAGTGGAGAGCAGCAAAAGAATATGATAAAGCTGAGCATTATAATTGAAGTAATTAAGCAAGAGGGTCTCTCTTGGGTTTTAAGCCCTAAAATAAACTTGGTGTGGCTGTGTTTAAGCCAACAGTGGGACAGGGAGGAGTAAATGACTCCCATCTGTAGCCCAAGGGCAGCTACCTAGCAGTCCCTGCTTCTCTCCTCCTTTGTAATGAAAAGGTATTTGTTGTCACTGAGAGAGGAGTTAACTGCCAGGGAACTATAAATTAGCCTATTTTTGAAAAAAGAAAAGAAGATGCAACTTAAAACCCTTCCTTATCCTCAAGGATAAGCTTTCTGAGGAGAATGTTTGTCTTCTAAGGTGAGCCATAAATTTCCACCAGGGTGGGGGAAGTCTGATGCATTTATACTCCACCCAGTTCTTGATCACCAAATGGCCAGGTACTATCTATGCACCTCGGTGCTTCTCCTCCTGCTCCCCCACTGACTTTTGCTTGGGAATGCTTCACTTTCCCCCCGCTTCCCTGCTGGGTGACGGATAGCTTCAGCTGTCGACAAACAATCACAGCAGAGGCATTTGGTTGCATTCCTTTTGTCTTGGATGGAGAAACAAAATAGTTATATGGAAATGGTCTTGTTTTATGCATGCCTCATTGTTTGTCTTGGTTTTTTTTTTCTTGTGTGTTGTTCACATAAGAAAAGAATATTCTGTGAACAAATTAAGTTCATTGTTTTTCTTCAGGGGCAGCCATTCAGATAATTACAGCCCCTTTAAACTTTTCTGCAGTGAGATCATTCAGAGAAACTCCACTCCGTTTTTGGCTTAACATCATCTTAATCTGTGTTTTTTATTTATTTTTTTGTTGCAACAGTGAAATGTCAGGAAGTTTTTTATGTTATTCTCAGTGGATTTCTTTGCCTCGATATTTTGCTGTCAGTCACAGTAGAAGAGCTGCTGACCCTTTGGCGGAGGGCTCTTAAAATCTGAAGCTGCCACAGTCCTGAGAAAGACTTAACAGACAGAAATGGAGGCCCAGAGGAGCATAGCTCTGCTGACTCTAGAGTAGGAGTAAATTGTTGTTTTTGTGTGAACACAATTTGCGTTGTTTTAGTCTTTCCAGGTCTTCTGTAGAAACCTTTGTCTACAGTGAAACTCCAGAATAGCATGAAAAGGTTAAATCTCTTTTTCTTCAGCTGCTCTTCAGATAGACACAAACAAACAATCAACATTTGGTAAGAAGTAAAACAGACAGCCGCTGTATCAAACATTATTTAACAGTTTGGACGTTGTCAACGAAATGAGCATGAATACAGCTGTGCTATACTGACATAAAAAAAAAGTGTTATCACAAAAAACAGCACCAGCCTATTACCAGATTCCTTCTGGTTTCTGTGGTCACTGTTTTTGTTGCAGACAAACACCACATAATTTATTTTCTGTTTCTGCTGCCAGGACTGAACAAAGATAAAAAAGTTAGTTAATCGCTGCCTATAAATGTTACATGCCTGTGGTGATAAAATCAATATTTTATCATTTCAGCTTTATCTGAAAGAAACAAAACACATAAATGGTGATTAATGATAACAACTCTGATTTGTGTTCAGCTTTAAGGGCATTTAATAGAACAGAGAAAATCACAACTAAAGGTTTACTTTTTAAATTTTACTAACAAGTTCAAAAATAATGACAAAAATAATTACTTCCTAGATTTAGGATTTAACACTGATGCACAAAACTTGTTTGATTATACTGCCTGCACAATTGTTGGGCAAAGGGTATTCCTCTGGATTTATATTTTTTAACATGTTTATCTGTCTCACTCACACAGTGTGTACAATTATGAGGTGACTAAATTACAGTTCCCCCCCAATTCACTTGTTTATTCTAATTTTTTAGAGTAAGTATAAAAAAAACAAAAACAGAAAATGATGATTAAATATTGTTGTCGACCTTTCAAAAGTATTCAGTGGCTGGTACAGTCACACTTCTTTTGAAGCACTACCCTGAGTCTTGTATCCATGGAGTCTTTCAGTTTCTTGATGTGTAGATCATCAACTGTGGCTGAAACAGCCTCTGTAGCCTCCTAAATGTTGTTCAAATAGGTGTGATGTCCTCACTTTATGTAAATCTCATGTTTTAGAAGGGCCCACAAGTTGTGACTGAAGTCATCAGTTGGAAGGGGACCGGGTTTTTATTCATTCATCTATGAGACCTTTTCTGGTTAGCCAAGCAGTTGAGTTGTTGGATGCATGTGATGGAGCACTGTCCCAAGTCCTAGTAGGCTCAGGAGTTGATTTTCAGTCCCTTTTCAACCGTAGAAGATCCAACCCATGATGGCAAACTACACCAGTACCCCTCGCCCACCTTTCCGGACTGACTCAGAGTCATTTTCATTTGATATGCCCAAAAATCCTGTACAAAACCCGTCTTGTCCTGATGTCGACGCTGTAATTTGTGAATCTTGTTTGCTAGTGGTTGTGTTTGAGCCTTCTTTACCTTGGCATGGCTCTGAGCACTTGACACTTTGTACTTGTGGACACTCCAGGTAGGTTTCAGTTCAGAACTATGGCAGCACTGCTGGATAATGACTTTCTGGTAGCTTCACGTTTAATTTTTATTCAGTGTTTTGCAGATAGTTTTAGCCTTTTCTTCTTCGTGGGTTTCTTTGCAAACCTGAGTATTGCGTCCAACTAAATGGCAATTTACAATTTTGGACAGTTTAATCTCTTTTTTTGGTCCATGTCACTTAAGGTAATGAAGCGGCCTAATAATTATGCACACCTTAATTAAAGGTGATGATTACTTCAGGCCACACCAGCCCCTATTGCATAAATGCACATCACCTGAAAACGATGAAATTCAAAGGGCATACAGGGTCAGTTGTATGTTGGATGAAATATGGATAGAAATAATAGTCAGAATCCTCACTTACCTAATAATTGTGCATGCAGTGCAGAGTAGAAATAATGCTTTATAAATATATATTATACACAGCTGGAAATAGTAAGTAGAATTTAAATTCAGACCCAAAGAGCAAAAACAATTGGACAATGGTTTAAATCATGATCAAGTTTCCATTTAAAGTCAGGGGAACAGTAACTTGTTTAGCAAGTTTCTTCCACGTACTTAGGAAAGACAAAAGGCAGTGACATGACATTCACAGTTCGCACTATCCTTAATAAGCAATGCACCGGATGGAAACAGTAAAACAGCCCAGTTTAACCGCTCTGAAAAGTCAGGTAAGGAAGGCCAGTGATGCATGTATTGTTTGAGTGTAATGGGCTACTCATCCATTTAGCAACATGTCTGTGCAAGCCATTTTTATTGGAATTTCTCAAACTGTTTAAACCTGTGACTGAGGCACATCCACACTATACAAAACGGCAATTAAAAACAACATCCACATAGTTTTATTCTTTTAAAAGAGTTTTTGGTTTTACTGTTTGTCCATTAAAGACATAGTGTAGCGCCAAAAGTAGCTGAACTCATTTAAATGACACTGGAACAACTTTGCAGAGCACAGCAACCCTTGTAGCTCTCAAGTGTTAATCCATGCTGATTGTCAGTGGCTCATTTAAGAATGAAAAGGTCCTCCACTGGAGGGCTTTAAAGAGGGACACTTGCTCTGTGAATTTTTGGGGCTTGCTAATGGGCATTGTCCTATTCTTTTTCTTCCTGCCAGTGCTGCCTTTTGTCTGTTATCAGTCCTCTCTGCATGTCACCCACCCCTTCACTCTGGTGTGGTCAAATCAGCAAATCAGGAAACTTGCCATATCCATTTTTCGCTGTGTGCCACTGCAGAGCCTCAGCTACCCTGACGTTCCTGCATTCAACCATCACTCCAGTGAGAGCAGGAAATCCCAGAAGTCATTCACGCGGCATATTGCTTCCTATGTTGTAGTCAGAGAAAGTTCCATAGACTGGCGCCAACTCTTCCTTTTAGTTGGTCTTGCATTTACAGACTAGTGAGCTTTCTCCCGTTGTTTTTAAAACCTCTCGCTGCATTCTTCTCCACCAAAATTCCTTTCATGATTTATGTAATTAGGCTGATTATAAATTATGTCAGTCAATTTTTCCAGATGGTTGAAAGAACTCATGAGAGACCATTCCAGGTGGGTTGCTTTCTGAAACTGTGGTCCTTAATCCATTTTAATCCAATCATAGTTGCAGGAAGATTAACTGAGATGAAACATCCTCAGATTCAAAGAAAGTGTGAAAACTTGGCACTTGCCTCCCTGTGAAGAGCTGAAAATAAATTTACTGTGAGTGATACAACTGTGTAGCTATTTTTTAGCATGACATTTATACACGGAGTTTGCCAGAAAGATGTTGGCTGTAACTTTTTTTAGAGAGTGATTGTATTGCTTTGGCTGCATTGCGTTATATCTTACTCCAGTTATAAGAAGTTTGTCACAGAAGCACAAATGGTCCTGTCTGCGGTCTAGAATAAAGCAACAAGCACATTTCACAGCTTTTATAGGTGTTTTATGATATCTGGAGTGAGATTAACAGCTGTGATGTTGACAGTCTTATCAGTGGCATCTCTATTTAGAGGGCAGGGACAAAAAGATACTGGACAGCCCTCACACACGGCACAGAGACTTTGTGTTTAAGGCTGTGCCCAGGTTAGATAGCGGTAGGCCATCACTAACAGTATGGGCCCGTTTAGCTCGCAAAGTATGTGCATGCGTCTTTTTCTTAGTTGTAAAAAAAAAAAACAAACAAACAAACTGCGTTTTTGTTGCCCCAAAATGGAGCTTTCCGAAGTGATCCCAAGAGTGTTTAAATCTGAAAATACTGGCCGTGTGTTTCAGTGTGTACAGGGACAACAGAGCTCTTGTAAAAGGATGATTAAGCCAGCGCAGTGAGGGTAGTGGCTGTGTGCCATAGCGTCAGTAAAGTTAAAACAACTTTTAGTTGCCTCTAACGTACTTGGCGTCGTTCACTTTAGCAGCCAGTATAGCTGAATAACCGGTGAAGTTGTTGGCAGTAGCCAGAATTCATGTTGATTCTGTCAGATCATGTTGACTTTGTAAAAGCTGTGTTGTAGCACTGCAGCAGTTTTGGAATGACTGCTGGCTCCCATGTATGGTCCATAGTTGTTCACTATTTAATACATTTTCATTTGTCTGAAAGCAAAAATGGAAAAGTATATAAGTGAGAACAACATGAGTTGTGAATTCAGCTGCAATAGAAACACAGTACAGGTGGATGAAGGGAACAGGAGGTGTAATGACACTCAGCAGAGTATCTCCTTATCTGTGACTGTGGGACACAGACAGGGTTTGTGTTGTATAAGATACATTCAGCGTGGTGCCATAATATGGCACAGGTGTTACTATTGACATGTATATGGGTTTTATTAGACAATGTCCCAACCAGGAAATAATGAGCTCTGGGTCCAATTCCTCATCAGATGTTGGCTGTGATGCAGCCGTGTTGTGTGCTAAATGAAAATGTTGCAAATAATAGAAGTGATGGGTGTTTTCATATTTTTGTGTCACTATAGACAGAGCTGTCTACATAGAAAGCCTTCAAACAGTAATATGAAGACAAATGGTTCCCGTATAAAAACTACATTTTAAAATTTTGACTGCTTAATGTAGACATGGTCTAAATGCCTCTTCTGCTTTCCCCCGTTTGGTTTTGTTTTTGAGGAGAAAGTTGATCCTACCCCCTGGCCCCTTTTCCTGCTGGGATTAAGGGCCTGTCAGACATATGTGATCCAGGAAATACCTTTACTAGGCCCAAGTGGGGTCACCATAGCAACTGGCACTAGAACCTGCCACTGCAGGCCCTCTCTCGCTCGCTCCTGTGCACATGCTCACTAGCGTGCTCTCCCTGCTCCCTCTTCCCCTTTATTGTTTGCAGTCCTTTGTTGTGATGGTGGGAGGGATTAGTCAGGTTTGCTGATGTTGTCCTGAGGTTCTTCTGTATAGATGTGCTTCCTGTTGTGATCCGAATGAAGCACATTTATAAAAACACAGTGTGCTTTGAGAAGAGCTCAGAATAATCTCATCTTAAAGGAAAGTTCACCATTTGATATTTGATTATCTTAAACGGTTTGTTATCGTGCTGAGGGGCTATATAGGAAATGGGGAAAGAAAAACAAGTAAAAGGACACAGACTTTATATTATAGCTCTGCCTCAGGAGACTTTGGAGATGCTCACCTGGCTGAAACAACAGAACTACATCAATTAGAAGGGCAGTGATTAATCAATGAAAAATTGGCTAGTTGACATGAAATTGTAACCATTTTAACAGTGGTTAAATCTTACAATTAACCTGTCAAAGAAATAATTCAGATATAGTTTTAGCCCATTATCGACAGGAGAATTGCTGCTTTTCTTTGTATGTTACATATCATACGTTTATGTGAGTTTTGAAATGTTGGTTGAACAATGAATACTTGAATATTATCTTTGGCTTTGGGGAAATCTCACTGATTTCACCGTTTTGTGACAGTTTATAAAATAATAATTACCAATAAAGCAATGGGCAGAAACAATTAATGAATCCTGAGATAAATCATTAGTTACAGTGCTTATGTCCACAAAATCAGGATGCAAATTAATTAGAACTGCATACCTTGTGTACCTTCTGGCTACAGACTGTCATCCTAAAGCAAGAATGTCAAGCAAGTTGGCCAGTGACAATCTTTACCTTTTGTAACCAGACAAACAAC
The DNA here is from genome assembly GCF_000690725.1 of Stegastes partitus. Taxonomy (NCBI): domain Eukaryota; kingdom Metazoa; phylum Chordata; class Actinopteri; family Pomacentridae; genus Stegastes; species Stegastes partitus. The sequence goes on from NW_007577810.1 coordinate 516,510, forward strand.
ACCACTGTGATGGACAACATGTCAGCATAATTGGGTTACCCCCTCCCCCTTGCCGACTATGTAGTCATTTAGAACAGGGGGGCTCAGGTGTCTCGCTTCGTAACACCTCCCCTCTTCTCATTCCTCTAATTGAATTTCACCTTCCTCTCCCAAGTAGCTTCTTGCCTGCCTGATGATAGGGCCTTGACTAATTTGGGATGCGATTTAATTTGGAGAAGAGGTTGGGCAGGGGGGAGGAAATCGAGGAATGACTTTTCTTGTGTCTTTAAAATCTTGTTTTTTGACTGAAGTACTTTTTATGTGTTTACAGTACACACACAACCCTGTTCTGTGGAAGACTACTCTATTTTAAGATATGGTTTGGTTTACAGTAGGAACAGACCTAGTGGTTGTCTTATTGTAAAGAACTTGCAGTATATTTCATAGTTTACACCAAAGATACAGACTCCTTCATGTGTTCATGAGTCTTAATAATGTTTTTTTTAAAGTGTTTAAGGTTTCAGAGTGTTTAATGGCCTGTTGAGCTGTTAACTTGAACCGTGTCGTTCTTCTTTTGTAGGTTCTGTGGAAACGCAGGCAGAGCTGTTCACTCTCTATCTTGGGGATCGTCTGGATCTGAGTTGCTCTTCCAAGGACTCCCCCCATGCTGTCAACTGGACCAAAGACCATGTAGTTGTTGTGGATGGAGAACACACACGCATCCGCAGCGGCCAGCTGGAGATCGAGGCTTTGGAGCTGTCTGACTCTGGTCTGTACACATGCACCACCTTTGGCAACCACAGCGTCTTCTTCAACGTCACAGGTAAAGTCACAGAAACAGTTTCTTTCACAATGAACTGCAGATATCACTGTCCAAATATTGAATCTGCATGTGTGAACCCTATGCTCATTTATAAATAACCCCTTGAGTTTACTCTGCTTTTTTTTTTTTTGCCATTACACTTTTAGATTATTTTACAATGCACAGTATTAACACAATGCAAAAAAATCACTTCAAATCATCACTGGATCCCTGAGGCTTAAATTATAAGAAGCAAAATGAGCATATTACATTGAATTAGTACAGTCTGCATATCACTAAATGTACATATTTGCCCTTGTGTTCAAAAAGCACTGAAATGTTGCCACTTCGCTCCAATTGTGTATTTTGTTCTTGTTATTTTCATCTATCCTAAAAATGTTGCATCACTGACAAAATACTGTGTGGATAAGTACAAATGCGAGTGTGTTCTCACAGTTACTTTCTGTTCACTAGTTGATACCTCAGCCTCATCTGAGGATGATGATGAGGATGAGGAGTCTTCATCCGAGGAAGCTAAACTGTTGGGCAGTCAAAAACTGCTTCGTAAGTGTGCTAGTCTCTTTTATGTTACTAATGCTGCTGTAACAAATGGTCATTACTGACTAATCTAGAGTCACAGAACTATGAGTAATTGTCATGAATGGTCAGTTATTTAAGAGCTTTACAATTTAATTATGCGCCTGCCATGTGTGTGGGTCACATCTGGGTGAATGATTTCACTCTGAATCAGAGTGTTTTTACTACCTCAGTGACAGCTTTTACACCAGGAATGTCCCCGTGGTGACTACTTGTGGTTAACCTTAGATGTCCTCCAATTTGTCTATAAAGCAATTAAGACACTCTGGCTGTATGATCAGGCTACTGCTGCCCGCTCTGCCCACAAAGAATCCAGCAGCCAACAAGCATGGCAAGCATGCTGACCTTGAGTTTGTGCTCTCACTGATTTTTCAATGAAATTTACACAACATGGCTTAACTTAACCAAGGCAGTTTTAAAGCCACAAAATCTAAAAGCAAACAACGACTGCCAAGCCCTGGCACTAAAATTTTGAATTTGAATTTAATTTTTTTGTAGGGGGAACATAATAATCTGTCTGTTATAAAAGTAGATTGAGGTTCAAGGTGGTTAAAAAGTGTATCGAGCCTTTAGTTTCATGTAGTTAAAAAAATAAATATACATTGTTTTTTCACTGATATCAAACACATTTTATTTATCTGTTTTCTAGCAATGGCCCCACAATGGGCTCATCCAGAAAAAATGGAGAAAAAGCTTCATGCTGTTCCAGCCAGTAAGACTGTGAAGTTTCGATGCCAAGCCAGCGGAAACCCAACTCCCACTCTGAAATGGTACAAGAATGGGAAGGAGTTCAAGAGAGACCATCGCATTGGAGGCTTCAAGGTTAATAATTAAAATATTCAGGAAATTTCTTCCCCACGCATTCTTCTCATGAACACTACACCATTCTTAGCATTTCTTACTGAATCATTTCACACTCATTCACTATAAGCGGAGATGTGGCAGTGAGCTCATCTTCACATTAGATCACCACCCCCTACCCTGGAGTAAGAAGCACTTTTCAAGTAAAAAGGAGAGGCAGGTTTCACATTTGACCTGAGAAACAATAGAAGGTGAAACTCTATGCCACAAGAAGGAACTTTGTACCACAGTAATACCTCCAGGTGGGCAATCCTACCCATTCGTTCGGATGAAGGATAACATTGACTGTCCTCATTCTAGATATCAGTGGCTCATATTTCCTGTAATAACATCCATGCTGCTGTAAATTTATCATTATACCTGCTGTATTTATGACATGTGGTGTGGTTGCTCTATTTGGCAGTGTCTTTCCATTTACAGACAGGCTGTATTCAAGTTTAATGATAACTGCTGGCAACTGTTAAGGTCATAATACTTGATTAGATGGTTAACTGCTGTCTCTGGATTTACTTAACGGAGGTGCGGCAGGTGAGGGGTGTGGACCGGATCTGTTATATACCACTTTACTATTTCCTGTCAGTTGCATCATGATCCCTTAAAGATTATCATAATTAATCTCGTTTTAAGATTTTGTCTGGGCTTTAAAGCCATTAATTATTTCCTATGTGGCACAAGGAAGATTTGAAAAACATTGCCATTATATTCATCTACAGCCTTATCAACCAACATATGATATGTGCATTTGGTATTAGGAGTCTTCAGATATAGTCCTGAATAATGGCTTTTCTGGGAATAGGTGCATTCAGTGGCAGTTTCCCCACAGGTGTAGAATGTATGAGCTAAGAATAAGAAACAACCCTCCTTCTTCCCTACATCTGCTTGTCCCATCAAGGTGTGGGCCAGTCCAGCCTTGTCTTGTGCTTCCCCAGCCTGTCTCTCCCCCCCCAGCTGGGACACATTTAGGAGTTTCCTCTCAGCTGCCTGCTGCCCTCGTTCCCCCCCTTAGTCCTCCACCCAGCCAGGCAGCACACTTAACCATCTGGCTGCTGTTTTTTCAGTCAAGGTGCAAAGGTCCGCATCAGCGGTCGGGGACGTCTCTCATCCCTCCCACACTCTTGCTTTTATGGCCGGACTTCTATTGTTCATATCGTCTGCATGGAGACGTGCAGGAGGGAGAGAATAATGTGGACCACATGTATATGAAGCCAAGCACAACACATCTGGCAGCAGGCAGCTGGACTCCCTCATCACGTTTTTAGCTAAATGAGGGAAACCGTATGGCTCAGTCTGTGTATATACATGTTTGATGTTGCCATTGCCTTAGAGGTTCGTTGGCTAATCACACACTGCCGGTCTTGGCAGATTTATGGAAGAAAAATTATAACATGTCTTGGAAAAAAAAAGCCAGACATCAGTTGGTGCTAATAAGAATGGTTGGGGCAGATATATATAAAACATGGACCCATTTTCCTGTGGTCTTTGTTAGGTTGGACAAAAATCTGCTCTTTAAAGAATTGGGTACCTTCACAGAAGGAAGGTTAGTGTGTTATCAGAGCACACATCATTGACCTTATTAACTAGTGCTTTAAAATGAACAAAATTTGATTGATTAGATTTCAAATTGGGCAAAAGCAGATGAAGAAAAAGAATCCCAAGTTCTTTGAAGTTTTTCCTGTTAGATTTAGCTGTTGCCTCATTTATAATTAAATCGGATTGAACATTTTTTTGTTTTTAAGTCAAACCTTGGAGACTACAAAGTACAATTAGTTACTTTCATTGTTTATGTGGTAGACAGGAATTAAAGCAGACCTGCTGAGAGTTGTTTTTCAGTTAGTAACTGTTCTTCATGTAGGTCTTTACATAGCATATGGTTTAGTTATCAAGTGTTATTGTATGCCAGCGACTGTAACCTTTTCCTCCACTTTAAGGTTCGTGACCACGTGTGGACCATCATCATGGAATCTGTAGTACCCTCTGACAAGGGAAACTACACCTGTGTGGTGGAAAACCAGTATGGCAGCATTAATCACACCTACCAGCTAGATGTTGTTGGTAAGTAATTACTATAATTATGTTTTTAATGGTATGTACCTTGTCAGGAACTGTTGGCTAGGATTTAATCACCTGTTGAGTATTCATGAGTCTTTACTGTCATGTTTAATCAGTTTCACAAAATGTCTCAAACGAAGATATCTGAAAATCCAATCAAGTGAGATCCTTCATCTAAAGGCACAGAGTTGCAGTCTCAAAGTCTTAGCTAGGTCCTTGCTCCCTTTGCCACCTTTTTTGATAAACTGCGTCTGTTTACTTGTGACATGATAGATGGATCCACGTAGAGGAGAGAAGTGATTACTCCTCTAGGGCCTGCCCTGTGACTTGCTTATACGCCATTGGTCTTATAAATCACAGTCCCACTTCCTCCTTCGCTGCTGTCCCCTGGGCCTCGCCTGACCTCCGTAGATGTCTAGAGCCTGATGAGCATTGAGATTGTTTCAGTGAGGGGAAACTACTGTCACAAGTGCTTACTAAGTCCCCACGGATGCCTGGGTTAGAAAAGCCTCCACAGTTGACATCCTGCCAGATTCTTGGCTTGTAAGTTTACTTTGGAGAGTCATTAGTCATCAAAATGGAGCCACAGGAACATTTCATTTCAGAGTAACGGCACCAGATAAGACACTTAACTTGCTTGCACATCTATCATGGCCAATTCTGAACAATTCCACAAGCAGTGGATAGCTGGGGAGGTGGCTGCTTTAAGTCTTTACTGCTACCTGTAACTTTGGAATTCTAGTCTGAATCTTGATATTACACAGTATCAGATCAAATAATGTTGGCAACATTGTTTGCCATCTGCCCTTGTCATTTCCAGGAACAAAAAGGGAAGTTTTATTTGGCTTTTGTTTGAAAATCAGTCAGCCGTGAGAACTTTTGAATATATTGGCCATTTGTTTGTCATTGATATTGCGTATTTGCGTCACTGCTCACTAAATGTTGACACTAACATTTGTGTGTTACAGAGCGCTCTCCCCACAGGCCAATCCTGCAGGCCGGCCTACCAGCTAATCGCACGGCAGTGGTCGGCAGTGATGTAGAGTTTGAGTGCAAGGTGTTCAGTGACCCTCAGCCTCATATTCAGTGGCTGAAACATATCGAGGTCAACGGGAGCCAAAATGGTCCTGATGGTTTGCCGTATGTCCGCGTCCTCAAGGTAGGAGTCAGACCAGCCCTGTGGCAACTACATAACTCTGCACATGTTGTTAAAAATGGTTTCAGTGTTTTTGTAGCACTATAGAATTATTTGAAAGCAGGAGATTTTTGTATGAAGAGATTTTTCCTCCTTAATTAGAATTTTCGTTCAAGAGCTCATATTATGCAATTTTAAGGTTTTGCTTTTTCTTTTGTGGCTTTTGTGTACTTGTACAAGGTCTGCACATTTATAAAGCCTACACCAAGGGGCGTAAATCTCTACTACAGAGGACACTGCTCTTTACCTGCCTGAAAACCTTTGAGGTCCAAGCTTTTCTTCTGTTACTTATCTATGTCACAATGTAACACAACATTTGCATAATGTCTGCCTAGCGCTGCCTAGGTTGGCACGACCTCTAGCAAAGAATGAGCAACTTCATTGCAGCCTGCCAATATTTCCGCCTAGCTTCTGCTAGTGGTACAGCTCTCTATTATTAGATCTAGGGCTCAAACACCTAATCTGTTTAATCGATTAAAATCGATTATTAAAATAGTTGTCAACTAATTAAATCATCAATTAGTTACTTAATACCATTTTTTACCATAAGCAGCCCATTTTTTTAACGTTTTAAATCAATCTGTTATAGCAGCTACCAAAGTGTGACTGTAATCTACCAGTACAGCAGGAGAAGTAGCGAACAGCTAATAGTTGCGTCAGCCTTGTTTTGCGTCGCTTGTGCCACGGCACAGTCTATGCATTCAGCAAGACGGTGGGGGCGGCTGGTGATAGTACGAAGAAAAATAAGAAAAAAGATCAATCAGGACAGAAAACTTCACGAACAAAGTCATCCAAAGTGTGGGAGCACTTCACACTTAATCTCACAGTAAATCTCACTTAGAAAATGTTTTTTCAAACAATTTCACATCATCTTTTGTGTTTGATGCTTTGAATTGAAAAGCTTTACACTGACAAGGTAGATCTAAAGCTCATTGTGTTCCTTCTGATTTAAGCTGTGTTTTACAGAAATTTGTTAAATACAATGTTGTAGAATGCACAATTCTCTTGTGTTTTTCTTTTTCTTAATGAAAATATGTTCTTCATAACTTACCTAGATAAACAAAAATGTTTTAACAAAACAATTATTCAAATAATCGTAAAAATATTTGACAGATTAATCGATTATCAAAATAATCATTAGTTGGAGCCCTAATTACATCTAGGGTTATGGTACATAACCAAATGTGCAGAGGACCATAAAGCGACAGGAGCTAAAACAGAGTGTTTCAGACAGGGTGAGAGGAGGTACTGCTCCAATGTATAGGATTATAATAAATAACGGGAGAAAGTGTTTTTAAATATCTAGTAAAAATAAAATTATGAAATGTGCATAATATGGGCTCTTTAAATGCTCTGTACTGTTTGTGAAATGAGTTGTAAGTGTATGCCTTGCTGTTTTAACTGTGATATAACCCACACGATCCGTCAAAGATCCTGTCAGCTGCTGTTTTGTTTTTTTCTCTTTCTGTTTTGCACATAACTTGTTTTTATTTCCAGCATTCTGGGGTCAATAGCTCGGATGCTCAGGTGCTGACCCTCTACAATGTGACGGAGGAAGAGAGCGGAGAGTATATATGTAAAGTGTCCAATTATATAGGAGAGGCCAATCAGTCGGCCTGGCTGACTGTCATCAAATATGAGTCCTCAGGTAACCACCACGCAGCAGTACAGGGACGACACAGTGGACACAGCGCTTCTAGGACCACCTGGAAAATCTAGAGCCGTATAACTCGAGACAACCTCAGCTGTTTCTCTCCTCCCTCCCTCCTTCTCTCCCTCCATTTCTCCCTCCCTCTTTCCTCAGTGCTCCTGACTGTAAATGACGCTATGGAAAATTCCCAGCAGAACAGTTGAAAGTGTTTAGTCTCAGGTTTATGTTGGACCCGTTCTCATTCCTGCCCCATGCCTGTGCCGTGCCCTCCTAATAAGGGCCTCTCTTGCCATCTTCTATTACTCCCGCTCCCTTGCCCTTCAAAGTCCTCTGTACACGGCTCACAAACTCTCTCTCCTTTTTTTTTTTTTTCCAGCTGTCATCTTCTGCTTACCTACCTATGTTTCACAGACCTCCTGTTGTTTGTCTACTGCTTACATAGTTTGTGTGATTGAGAGTTTGAGTGTGCCCTGTTCTGCTGTGGAGGTTTCCATGCCCATCTCTTGCATGTAGAGATGAAACTGAGGTATTTGATGTGGTGATGGTGTGACCCAATGTGGGGTTCAGCAGTACAGACTCAACCTAACCATCTTTTCCACTAACAGATACTGGAGGCTCTTCCTGAGAGAGTCCTCTGCAGGGGCTCTCGGTGTTACTTTTTGGGCAGATGGTGTTGGATTGAGGAGGAGAACGCTCCTCCATCCCCTTTCTCTTTCAGAATGTTTTACTCATGGTCCCCTTTCCCTCTTGGGCCTCTTGTTGGGTCTGCTTCCTTTGTTATTTTCTAGACCGCTGGCCTTAACACCACGGACAAGGAAATGGAAGTCCTTCAACTGAGAAATGTGTCTTTAGATGACGCTGGGAAGTATACCTGCTTGGCGGGCAATTCTATCGGGTTCTCTCATCACTCTGCATGGTTGACCGTTTTTGAAGGTATCAGTGGTTCTGTCTCTCTCCTATGTTTCCAATATTTCCCTTTTCCAACCAAAGCCTGGCTCTCCATCTTCACATTTGACAGAAAAGGGTCTTGCCTGATTCTATTTCTGGTGAAAAATGTGAGAGGAAGCCAGGGCATGTTACAAATACTAAAACTCCCCCTCTGTCTGTGCTCAGCATGACTCCTGCTCCATCTAAACTCTCTAGATGGTATGAGCCATGCTCTGCTGTTTCTTAAATGAAATCAGTTAATGCCAAACAGCCCAAAAACTGTCTGCTCTCTAGTCTACCATGACAAAGAAATGAACTTATAAAAACAGGCCAGGGTATTTTAAAAACAAAACCCCACAGAAGTATGCTTAATGGCCTTCAGCCAGGTAGGACCTTGCATTTATAGAAGGGTTGTTTGGCAGCTCTGATCAGATTTCACTTTGAACTGTCTCTTCCTTTCTGCTTTTTAATTGGTGTTTGCATTTGATTTGGTGTTGAGCTGATTTTCTTTGACAAGCACTACAAATGACATATATTGCTGATGTCATTTCCTGCTGTGAGCACAGCGGCTGGCTTTGATAATTGGCTCGCTGAAGTGTATGTGTCTCATTCCTGAGGATTGGAATGGGCTTTTGTCCAATTATCAAACTGCTTGTCAGTCAGCCTCTTCACACAAGTGTAGCTCACTTGTGTTGCTGGTGTTGGTTAGGGGTGTAACGATACACCTCATTTGGTATGGTACCCTTGGTTTGGGATGTTCAACATAGAGTGATTCTAACACAAATTATTTATATCTAATATCCTCCCGATAGCATTAAGCAACAAAACACATCAGTAAGACTTCATATGTACTATCGAGCAAGCTATTTTGATAAAAAAAAACCTTGCATCCAAAAAAAAATAAAAAAATGAAGTTAAGGTGGCATACGATCTTCAGAAGTGTTTTTAGCAGTACACTAGACTGGAATGCGGCAGTGGATTTGTTTAAAAGGCATTTTCCAGCATTTTTCTACAATTGGTTTTGTATAATTTAAAAAAAATAAAATAAAGAAAGGCCTAATACAATTAACTGCACAATTATTAACCTTAATGTGATTTAAAGCAATAGGCAGACTTAAAGAAAACATATTCAGAACTGGCATCTCTTGTCGTGTTCCCATAATGTATTTTTGTGCTTATTTTGAAGTATCACAGAAAGAAAGAAAGATTTAATAGAAGTAATGGGAGATGGAAACACCTTTTTCGAATAAGCTCCGACATAGCGAACATTTATCTGACATAACCATTTAGCTGTTTACGCTTCTTTTGCTATTGTCGCCCTTAAACAGCCTAAACATGGCCAGTACCATCTGACATGAAAGAATAATTACAACTTTTTCAATTGAACAAAGCTCCTGAAGGCTTCTCTCTATTTTTCTGCTGTAGATGGCCAACGTTTTGTTTCTTTTTCTTAATGGTTTTTTAGCAGGTAGCCACCCTGCGAGGATACTCGACAACCTTGTTTAAATTACCCAAAGCAGTTTTTTCTTTTTTTTTTTCTTTTTGTTTCAAAGTTTGCAACATTTCCAAAGTTTCTCTCAAATTTTACACTTCCATGGAAACACGGCTTCTAATATCCAGCTCCTCTGCACGAATCTATATCCCAAACCAAAGTATGATCAAACCAAATTCTTTTCACTAAAATGTGGAATTCATTACACCCCTACTACTGGTATGAATAAACATTGGTGTTTTCTCTGAAAGGGAGGAAAAAAACAAGATCTGAATTGGAGCATTTGCTAGCATTCTTTTTTTTTTTTTTTTTTGGCATTTTAGCACACAGATATGTTGTCTAAAAAAGATTGTATTACCAGCACCAACACACAAAACTGCATTACAAAGGAGGTTAGAATTGGATAAGGTATTGATAAAGTCAAGCTGTTAAACTACTGAACTGAGCTCATGCTTTGTGGTATGCTGCTTTAGACCTACAAGTAGATAATGAAATGTGATTTTGATTATTTGATGAAGAAGAAGTTATGTGCAGTATTGAAACATTATGTTTAAAGTACTGATATTCTGTGTAAAAGTCAGATCCTTTGCCAACTCTTCACTTTAATATATCCATTACCTTGGCACATTATCAAAACAATATTTGTGGCTGCATTAGAGATTATCTGAGTAAAACAATTTGTTAGTTTGCGCAACCCAAACTATTTCTGGTCTAGCCTGCACCTGTAGAGAGTTTGGTTGCACTGTGATTCAAGAGACCGTATGACCACTTCTCACACTGACAAAGTATTTTAAGTGCAGCCGTCTGCTTGGGGAGTTTGCATCCCATATGTGTTGGTGTCGAAGGCTCTGACTTTTAGACATGGAAGTGTGTCCGTGTGTGCGTGTGTCTGGGTGGGCCATTTGTTTTATTAGTGTTGCTGTGTGCTCGTGTGAATAGGTGTGTTTGGTGTACTTGGGTGTGTTCAGACAGTTCATTCATGACAGCTGACCCTACCCCTCCCTGCCCCCTGTCACCCTACGTCCCCATCTAGCTGTCGCTCACTATCCTCCAGCCAGCCACACCTACTTGGAGGTAGTCATCTACTGTGTGGGCTTCTTCTTCATCGCCGTTATGATTGCCATCGCAATCATCGTCAAGATTCGCACCTCCTCAAAGAAGAGTGACTTTAACAGTCAGCTGGCCGTCCACAAGCTGGCCAAAAGCATCCCCCTGCGCAGACAGGTAACAGAAAGTAGATAGGGGGTTTGGAACATTTATACTTCTAACCTTTCATCTGCTATTTCTTTATATTTTTATAGATTTAAACTTTTTTATAATGTTTACAATTTATTTTAGTCATTAACACAGTTACACAGCAGTTTTTGTTGATGCTTTCGTAACACTTAAAGCATGAATTCACTGAGCTTTCAGGTTCATTGTAGATCCCTGAGGTCTTGCACATCAGGTAAGTATGAGTATTCAAGGAGTGCTAAGACTCCTTGGGCATGCTACAGCATGTCCAAAACACACCAGTGGTTTTTACATGGTCCTATATAGGAACTGCAACAGTCACGCTGCAGTTTTTCTTCATGTCTTGGCTAAATTATTTTCTGCTTCCGGTGTCTGTTCCACTATGAGAGGAGTAATGTCAGTGTTTCTTACCTCAGGTATCTGTGGACTCGAGCTCCTCCATCCACTCTGGAGTGATGCTGGTCCGTCCCTCCCGCCTGTCTTCCAGTGGCTCTCCAATGCTATCAGGAGTGTCTGAGTATGAACTGCCCCAGGATCCCCGCTGGGAGCTTCCTCGGGACAGGTATGTATTGGACAAAAAGGCAGCAACATCTTAGAGGCTACAAAAGTGACTTTCTGAAAGGAAACTTCCTCGATAGATGGAGACGAAGCAGCTTCACAAGCGCAGAGGAAGTTTCTCTCACTCTTCTCACACTTGCTTTTTCAGAACAGTGTGGTTGTAGAAAGCTGTTTGTACAGTTATGCGAGTATAAAATTAAAGCAGTATGCATAAAATGTAACTAAACGTCAAAAAGTGCATGTCTAACATTCAATTTGTTTTTGATTTGGAAGATTAAAAACCCATGGCAAAAGTTTCTCACATAATACAGATTGTGAGTTTATTTCCACTGACTGATAACAACCATGTCACATGTGTTCTCCTCCTTAGACTTGTTCTTGGGAAGCCTCTGGGTGAAGGCTGCTTTGGTCAGGTGGTGATGGGGGAGGCACTCGGTCTCGACAAAGAGAAGCCAAACCGTGTGACCAAGGTTGCAGTCAAAATGTTGAAATGTAAGTTAACTTTTCTTCATAAATATTATGTTCAGTAGGTTTTGGTGGATTGATACAAAAACTAATGAAATCGGCTGTAATAAGTTAGCATTTTGCAGGGAGGAAAGATCTTAAGTGTACAGTAATACATTTTAGAGAAGTCTCAAGTCCAGACTTCAGGGACAAGATCACTTCAGACACCTACACTGTGATGAGCCGATTGTAAGAGGCATCTGTCATTGGATCCTAGCCATTGTGCAAATGTGGGAGCGAAGTAAAAATTTATGAGACATCCCATATAAAAGTGTTCATTAAAGTGCGCAGAGTAGTGAAGATGTAGGGAAGGTAACATTTATTGTCTCGTACCTTAAGTGCCTTTCCTTGGGGAGCATTCTACAAACGCCAGCCAACTCCTTAAGAGCTGCTACGTAGGTGTATATACTTTGCAGGGTGATTATTGAGCGACCTTTTTGGCCTTTTCACCAACAGAACTTGGACTAATTATCCTAATATGATTTGTTTCTCCTCCCTTACAGCTGATGCCACAGAGAAAGACCTGTCAGACCTGATTTCAGAGATGGAGATGATGAAGATCATTGGGAAGCACAAGAACATCATTAATCTGCTGGGAGCCTGCACACAGGATGGTAGGACCAGACAGACGGGGGCCTGCTACTGACCTGCCCTGCTCTGCTTAGACAAACACACGCAGACACCCACACACTCTTGTCCCTCACTGTGAGAGATGTGTAGAAAAGCATGCATAAACGATTCTGACACCAGCTTCCGACTTCACAGTTTGAATCGACCACAGCTGCTGTCATTTCTCTCCAATCAGCCCTGACAAAAAAAAAAACTAAAGGAAACTGACCTCTAATGACCCTGCAGTGCACGTCACGCTGTTGCCTTCACACTGCAAGACAAGGCTCTTTGTTCATTCCACTTTATTTACTCTTCTGGCACTGAATTGTATTTTAAGTAACAAAATCACATTCATATTTGATACGAATGTATTTATAACATCTGCCAGTTAGTGCAGGAGGTGTTTCATTTACTTGCTTGTATCTCAGTGATCTAAAACTATAACATTTTACATGTTCTCACTCACAAAGACAGGGAATCCAGATGGTTTTGAGGGTATTGTGACCATCGCAAATAGATTTTTAAGTGCCCTCATAATGCAGTAAAGTAATTGTCATGCCTTGATTTTGTAGTTGTATGCTACATAAACTCTTTTCATGGGGATGATTTTTTTATTTCTTAAAAGTTAACTTGTATAGAGACAGTGAATAACATGGACCCACACTGTATGCCATTTGACTTATTCGTGTATGTCTTCCAACTCTTTGTAGGTCCTCTATATGTGATAGTTGAATATGCATCCAAGGGCAACTTGCGGGAATACTTGCGAGCTCGACGCCCACCGGGAATGGAGTACTGCTACAACCCAGACCAGGTTCCTGTGGAGAACATGTCCATCAAAGACCTGGTGTCCTGTACTTACCAAGTGGCCCGAGGCATGGAGTATTTGGCCTCCAAAAAGGTAACCACAGAGTACAACCAGCTACGCTCAGCCTTCCATAATAAATTTATAGAATCGGATAGAGTGACACCCCTCTATTAAAAATATATTACTTTGAAAAATAAATATTCTAACAGATTTGTACTTTAGGCACTGATTTCAAAGGCTTGGGTTCAGTTCAAATATGGTCTTTGTGTGCGTGTGCGTGTGTAGTGCATCCACAGAGATCTTGCCGCTCGCAATGTTTTGGTGACGGAGGACAATGTGATGAAAATAGCTGACTTTGGCCTGGCAAGAGACATCCACCACATTGATTACTATAAGAAGACCACTAATGTGAGTGCTCCCATCATTTGTTTAATGATCTTTACATTTCAACATACCTTAGATGGCATAGTCACATTCACACCTTTCCCACAGGGTCGTTTACCAGTCAAATGGATGGCTCCTGAGGCTCTGTTTGACCGCGTATATACGCACCAAAGTGATGTGTGAGTACCACATGCAATTACCTTACCAATTCAGTCTTGACGGACTGTGAGGAAAACATTTAGTCAAGCAGAAAGTCTTGACGCTCCCTTCTGTTTCTATCTGCAGCTGGTCGTTTGGGGTGCTGCTTTGGGAGATCTTCACCCTGGGAGGCTCTCCGTACCCCGGCGTCCCGGTGGAAGAGCTGTTCAAGCTGCTGAAGGAAGGTCACCGTATGGACAAGCCCTCAACATGCACTCATGAACTGTAAGGAAACAACGGTGCACACAATGTTGCGTGTTATGCAGACTTGTACTGTTTGAACTCTACAAGGTAAAACTAGTAAATAGTATTACATGTTGCAATACTGCCAGATGCATTGTAACTGCTTTCATTAAGTTCTTTTAAATTTCTGAAATAGTGGCTTATTTTAAATAAAATGTAAATCACACAAGATCTTTAAAGCTTATTATGAAATGATAACTTTCAAAAAATAAAGTAGGAGTTCTGTGATTTGGAAAATAACAACCTCCTTCCACATTCTAGCTCATTAACTAAATACAGCTCTGTGGTTTTCTGTTTATGACCTTGACTGATCACCCACATTGTTCTGAAGCAGATTATTCCAACTTGAGTAGCAGAGTTATTAAGGGCTGCGTGAAGTGATGCACTTTTTACAAGATAAAGTATTAATATTAATCGTCTGTAAAATTGACCTTAGTGTGTGAAAGTGTTTGTCACTTGTGTATGCACAACCTGTTACTAAGTGATTCTTAGACAATGTACAAACCATCTTGAAAGCTCAGTCTCATGTCTCATGCTTGATCCACACAGTTGGCATTAATTATATTACCCATGTTTTTGTGTATCAGAAAAATTCCAGGTGCTTGGCAACGTAGTAATGTTCTCTGACATCGTTTGTGTGATGACCAATGAAATTAAATGCTCAAAGGTTGAGTGAGCTCCAGCTGGAACATGTTGTTCAGCTTTATGTTTAGACTGTCACCTACCACCTCTAGCTGGAGATCTAGGCTTTGACCACGCCTCAGAAGAATGTTAACATTCATTTAACATGATTGATGTTTGAAAAACTAATACTAAGAATCAGGAGGAAGGATAAACCTGACTTTTGCATTCTGAATCATGATCTCTGCAGGTATATGATGATGAGGGACTGCTGGCATGCTGTTCCCTCTCAGAGACCCACTTTCAAACAGCTGGTAGAAGACCTAGATCGCTGTCTGGCCATGACATCCAACCAGGTCAGTCCTCGTCTCCTTAATATGCAGACAAACCGCAGATATGTCTGTTGTGGAAGTTCAAAGCTGATCTGATGATTCTTCTCCCTTTGTGCCTGCAGGAGTATTTGGAGCTCTCGGTGCCTCTGGACCAATATTCTCCGAGCTACCCGGACACCCGCAGCTCCACCTGCTCCTCCGGTGAGGACTCTGTTTTCTCCCACGATGCTGGAGCGGAGGAGCCCTGCCTGCCAAAGTTCCCTCCCCACTCCAACGGGGCAGCCATTAAGAAACGCTGATACCTCATCTTCATTCAGACAAACATTGACATTTCCTCCGCTCCCTGCCTCATGGGGTTGGACTTCTCCCCACATTCCCAGAGATGAAGCTAAAAAAACACTGTTGCTCTGTGAGAAAGGAGCTTGGAGACACCTTGTAGAACTTGTTGGATCACATGGACTGATGATTGCAGCCATTCCCTGGTTCTTGGCGGTGACGATGTTTATGGGGCACTTTGTATTAACGGGAGTGGCAGTTTGTCACAGCGTCAGAAAACAGCAGACTCCCATTTTTCTCTCCACTTTGGGCATTCCAAAGGCAGGCCAGGAGAATCTAAAGGACTGACTAGAATTCTGTCAGTTTTTTGTAGGTTTGTTTTGTTCCATGGTCATTTCATCAGTAGCGAAGGACAGCATTCTGCTTTACTGACCAAATCTAAGGGACATGCAGCACCGTGGTCCACTGCTCTATTCACTATCTTGTAAATACAGTTAGAAAATTATAAATATGAATATATATTTACAATGTACTCTTATTTTTATTACCATAATTGATTTATTTTGTTTTGTACAAGGATTCTTTCGTTTGATCCATTTTGAATATAGTCCTTAGGGGCAGTTGTTACATGAGGGTATTTTAAAATTGCTGAGGATTACATGGCCAGTTTTTTTTCGCTCTATCACAGCTTTGATTCCCCTAAATTTACTTCATAATCATCAGTGGAAAAAAAATATATTGGGTTTTCTATTTTTTTTAGCTGTAAGTGTTTTTCATGACACAGCTTTTCAAAACAGTGTAACTCAGTGTTTGGGGGTTTCTCTCCAGCAGAAAGATATAGATTTATGAAAATGTCTGTTGTGTGTCTGTGTACGTCTGTATGTGCGTATGCGTGTATGTATGCAGGGTGTGTGTGTGTGTGCGCGGAAACTTGTCTCAGTCAAGACTGTTCATTTGACTTGGAGGATGGTCACAACTGTAAATATTCCTGGTTGTTCGCCATGCTTGTTAGAATCCAGAGTAATCTGCTTCAGTCAACATCGTGCACTTCCACTGTGCATGCCTTCCATGTGATGAACTTATCTTCAACTGTAAATGCTTTAACAGAGGTTGCTGCCATATAACTTCTGACGAAGGGTTGCAGAACACGTATGTCATCGTAAAAAGGATTACATTAAATAAAATGCTATTGATAAACAAACTAGCCTGAGCTTTCAGAGTTTGAACTCAACTCCATAAAGCGGTCCATAAATATCAGGATTTTCATGTTTGCGATATAAATTATATTTACAGAGATGGAACGATGGCTACTTCAATCTCCCACCCATTTAACACGGGTTGCTGGGGTCTGATTAGATATGATAATGTGCTGCTGACATCAGAAGAAATGTTGGCGAGTGCAGAGAGCCACAGCCGGCAGTAAACATGTAATTTATGACTGTGAGAATGGCTTGGCAAGTGCTGGTGCTACACTTCCATCCATCAGCTGCACCAACCTTGATGCCCGTGTCTGGCTCTGGCTTTCTGCCATTGGCTGATGCATCACCTGGATTGCAGTCTCCATGCAACAGGCTAAAATCAGCCACACAGCGCCACGAGCTTTCGACCCCTTTTTAAAGCCAGCTCTTACAGCTCGGGTCAATGCAGTTAGCCTTCGCTGCATACTGTATTACAGCTAAGGGGGAGGGCAGTTTATTCGCTAATGGATAACACATCCATGTTACTTTCCTGCCAGTAGTTACATGAATTTAAGCTGCTGGGATTTGTAAATTAAAACCAAAATAGCGTATGCTTAACAGTACATGTCATGGCCTTCAAGGAGGTCTGTTTTACTGTGAATAGCCCCATTTGGATTTCCACACACACTTTCAGGATTCAAACAAACATATGACCTTATTGTTTTTGGGGAAAATATCCCTCACTCCTGGAAACGGGGAGTAATAAAAAGTATCATCTGTGTGCTGTGGTTGAGGTGATGATGAAGAGCTCTATTTAAGAATAGAAGGGACAGACGAGGCCTTGCTTTATAACCTGCTAATGGTACAAAGCGAGGAGCAGAGGTGCCATTAGGTTGAGGGTATTATCACTTCTGACAGATGGCACAGGAAGAGTTTGGTTGAGCAAAGTTCATCAGTTATTGTCCAGGATAGCAACAGTTAAACTGTTGGTGCTCAGCTGATAGCTGTGATTTCAGTGTGTGTCTATAATTTAGCTCTGATGAGGACACACACAGGGGAAGGTTATTGTTAGCTGTTATGACTGGGGAATGTGACAGTATCTAATTAAATGGTTTCTAATCACCGAGATGAAAGAAGAAGAGACTGCTATGTCCTGTTTTTGTCTTCTCAGAGAAATTACTGTCTGGTGACTGATTGGGGAATGCAAATTGATTTGGGAATACTGGAATTTCAGCCATCCAACCAGTACCCAGCTGTAATATGTATGCTATAGCTCCAGCAACACTTATTACTCAGTTCTGGTTATCCTAATATACTGCCTCCTAGTATACCAGCGGCTGGTACATTTTATCGAATATAAAAAAAGAACAAAAATCATTAGATCTCGACTAATGCCCTGAATTGCAGGATGCAAAATGCACATTTAGAAACACTTGGCTTTGAAATGGACTGTCAGAGGTGGATCATGATGTGGTAGTAGATGAAATACTATAGTATTTGTGTGACAGAAGCAGTTATCCAAAATGGGCCACTAAAACATTGTTACTGCAACCAAAGTCAAGGAACTGTGGTTGGGATTTTCCAAACATATTATCTGACACCTAGTAACGGAGCCAGACCAATTTAAAAAAGTTGGCTTGGCTGAGAGCATTACTCACACTGAATGGCACAGAAACGGATATTTGTGAAGTTTTCTGTGACGAATCTCTGTAGGTTAAGTAATCAGTTCTTCTGCCCACTTACTTTTATCATTAAGCAGGCATGACTGCCATGTAGCAGAACCCTATGAAAACTTGTATATAGTTGTTTGCATTTTTTTTTTTTCAGTTTGCCAACAAATTTTTGTAATCACAATAATGTTGGTTAATTCTACATGACCAATTAAATGAGTAAAGAATTAGACAAAGAAAAAAATTAAACACTGACTGAAAGACACATTTTAGAAAGACCTTGTCTAACAAGATGGATTAGTGTTCTTTATACATCCAGAAGAGCATTAAAATACCATACAGTTGTCACATGTTTGTATATATGTACACATATATACATATTATTAACATTATACATTACAGCTGGAACAGCAAATTTAAAAAAACACAAAAACAAGCCACTTGTCATAATAATTCACACTTTTATACTGAGTATAGTTTTGCGGTTGTCCAGATGGGTGTCTTCAGTGTTAATTATCAAATGACTGCTAACAGATGAAGTTAAAATGGCTAACGTTATTTATTTTTTTTAATGCAATTTTTTATTTAGTAACAAAGAAATGGCTAACGTTATTATTAGCAACATCCGGCTTGTGAAATACGTCATTTCCTCCTGCCGCCACAGCAGAAGATACCAAATTTTTGTCATTATTGCTGTTGCTGTAATTAAGAAAATAACGAAACAAAGTCATGGGGAATAACATTTCACAGGTGAGACTTATCTTGATATATTTTAAGAGCTGAATTTGATATATAAAAAAGTAGTCTTTGTCTTAAGCTAGCATGAATATATAAAAGTAACTGTTGATATTATGCTAAGTTAAGCTAACTGGAGCCAACTGCTAATTGTATAACTATGGCGAGTACGTTAGCCCGCCAATGTTAGCGTTTAGCTCAAAGCACAGTTATGTGTAAGTATAGCCCCACAGACCTGCTAGCATTTTAGCAGCTCATTAGTCTTGTTCAAATCACTCTCTGGCGAGTTGTTAAAGAAGTTCATGCGCATTTTGAGGTAGCTGGAGTCAACGTTTACATGTGAAATGTGATTAATTTTACAAAATGTACTGCCATTATTTTAATTGGAATGTCACACTTTATCCCAGATTTGGCTGAATTAGTTGAATTTTTTCATTTAAGTATTTAAAAGTTTTTCCATTTTAACATTTCTCTGTGGTGGTTTTTACATGCTACAAGACATTATGAGTGAAATAATCAGTCACTGCCATGGCTGAGTATTTCCACCTTGAATCTCCAGTGCACTGATGACTGGCAGGAGGTTGCAAAAGTAAAAAATTGAGCAAAGCATTCATGTGTACTTGTATGATTGTACTTTCTGTATCATTAATTCAATTCAATGTAGTTTTATTTGTATAGTGCAGTTCATAACGTATTTAATCTCACAGCGCTTAACATGGTAAGGTACAGACCGTACGAATTTCATTACTCTTCTTCACTATCAGTTTCCAGTTCAAACAAGTGCAGCTGAATTACTCCAATGTTACAGCTTTTTACTGTGTAGCAAAGAGTAGTTTTACCGTGTCTGAGCAGAGCACTGGTGGTTGGAGGATGTTTGTCAGTTCCACTTACTGATACACATCAATCCACGCAGGGTTAACATAGACCTGCACATTTTAGAGGTGTAGAGTTACAGCCGAGCCATTTTAAGACTGGAGTGATTTATTTTAATGGGAAAAAGTATATAACTAAGATACGAAGAGACAAAGTTTTGAGATGTTTCATCAGTGACCAGAGAGGGACTGTAACAGCAGGGTGTGGACTACAGGGAAGCCACGGGGTCTTGGCTATTCTTTACAAGACACAAGCTCCTTTAAAAACATGATTTGTAAACATTTTGGGAGGGTCTTTTTAAAATATTCACAGTATGCTATTTTTGCCTTGCTTTTCTCGTTTTCTTCACCACTGTGGGCCCTGCTTCAAATTATGACTATAATAATAATAATCACTAATTCACTGCAGTAAACATACCATCAGGCATTCTGTTCTTGCCATCACAATCAAAGCATGGCATTGCAATGTCATTAACTTCACTCACTTTTACCAAAAGATCAGAAAGATCCCACTCAGTCTGGGCACTGAATCACCATTATTCATCTCTCTGTTTTGCTGTCAGCACACAGATATGCCAAATAGAAAACAGGGCAGCTCACTAGCAAATGTAACATTTACCCAAACATCTATGCCAGCTGATTCTGAAAAGCAACCAGAGCCAGAGGCGTGTTCTGTTAGCACTTACCGAAATATTGGTAAATAAAAGCTAAATAGAGTGCTTTATAAATGTTGCACCTGTTGTTTAAGACCACAAAAATGTTAGCTCTCCCAAAAGTCATGATGTAGTTTGCATAGTGGTCAACATCTTACAGGTAAGGGATAAGATTGTCTTCTGTGGGCACGACATCTTAAAAATATCCATCCATTATCTATACACCGCTTAATCCTCACTAGGGTCGCCGGGGGGCTGGAGCCTATCCCAGCTGACTTAGGGCGAAGTCAGGGGACACCCTGGACAGGACACCAGTCTATCACAGGGCTACACTTAGAGACAGACAACCAAGCACACTCACATTCACACCTATGGACAATTTAGAACCAAGCACATCTTAAAAATATAGATTACAAAAAAAAAAATTAATTAATGTATCATGTGCAACATGTATAATTTTCCAGTCAGTAATATGAGCAAGATGAGCCTTGTGCATGTTTCCTTGGTGGCCTGTGAGATGAGTTGCTTTGTGTTCTTGTTTACCAGAGATGAGTTGATTTATTCCATCTTGGGATTATCATCTGCAGGTGGAGAGGAAAGCCTGATCCTCTCCATTTATCTCCACCTTGTGTTTCCTGTCAGCGCTGACAGATGACCTGCCCTTCAACTCTCTGCCACCCTTGTGGAGGAGACACATCGTCAATCAGAGTTCATTTCTCTGCTCAGGAGAGAGGGTCCTTCGACGGTGACGCCTGCAGTGATAATGGTAGTGGTGATGGTGTGTATGTGTGTTTGTTTCTGCTTACTTGAGCCTCCAGGAAACATGGAGCGGTGACATCAGCCTGTTGTCGTGCACCTCTGTCTCCTCACAAATTAACTGATTATTTATGGGAGCGAGAGAGGAGAATTTAGTGCTGGGGCTCTGTCACTACACATGAAAAGACTTGGATGAGGGTTGCAATACTGGAACCCATGAATATCATTCTGGCCAGTATCCATGTGCAAGGTGAAGGAGACATGTCTCTTGTCCCGACATTCCTTCCCATGCCAAGAACATAAAAAAGAAACCTCAGACAGTTCAGACATTATGTGTGTGGGTAACCACAGCAGACAGACTTAACTCCAGTGCACCATAGATTTCAGATGATTTCAACACAGAGGGGGAATTTTAATTTTCAGTTGTTTGCTCTCTGTGACCGATTCTCCACCCTCATTAACAATAGTTATGATGATGTACAGCTGTTTGGGGACTGAATGTGGCTGCTGTGGTTTTGGGTGTAGTTTGCTCTTTTGCTGCAGAACCAAATACCTCTAATGATGTAAATATTTTGTCGACGGATGTCAAAGTCTTGCTACTAAACCTTCTGTTGGCCTCCCGAAGTAGAAATGACAGCCGAAGACTGTCGGTGTCCTCTCCTCATGTATGCTCTTTGCTTGTTGATGTGTCTGTCTCCACAGAGGGCCTGGGCCCCTGTTTTTGAGGAGGCTGTCTTTATGACAGGTCCCCAGTGCCCTGGCTGCTCTGTGGGACAGACATGACAGAAGGGGTGAGCCTGGGGCATGCCCTGTCACTCACTGCATGTCTTACTGTTGTCTTTCTCCACATCACAAAAACCATAAGCAAGTAAGTTCATGGGGAAGTATCTCTTTCCTGCATGGTAACTCTTCAGAGAACTTTAGATTACAGTGTATTTTAAAAGACTGAGTATCTAGACTGGAGCTTTAAGTACAGGAGAAGTTTTCTGTCAAAAGGTTATAAGGACTTTAGTTTAAAAGGGGCTTATGAATGCATTTTACTGTAAGAATGTTTCAGTATTTGGGTTTCAATTTTGTCATTAAGCAGTATCTTACTATTACTACCAGGTAGCAAAGCAGAAAAAAATGTGAAAAAAGTATACTGATACAATTAGTTAGGATATTATGGGATTATTCAGTTTAAAATTCTGACACATTTACAAAAATGTTATATAAAAATTTTTAATGATTCTATTCATCCATAAAGATTATTAAATGTAAAGTACCGTACACCATTATTATTACAAACTTTATTTAAGTTTCCTAAACAGCATGCAGTATAAAGACTACAGCGCCTAAGTATTTGCAAATTTATCAAATTGCATGTTTTTATAAACTTATTTTGGCACTGCACTATAATTACAACAAAGCATTACTAATGTGCCAGGAAACGTTCTAATCACAGAGTAAATTCGGGGCATGCAGGCTGAAAAATAATGCTCGCCCTTGTTTACTGCTTTCTGTCTGTAATTTTAGAGGAGTTGATTCATTCAGATACAAAACAACCTACGCAGAACACACTTGTCAAAATATTCACCAAACAAACACAAACAAAAAGATCTGATCCAACATGAAACGGGTAATTACAGTTACAGGATACGCAGCCTGTAAAGTAAAGCAGGCTCTTGTTCATCCGTTCTTCAAGGCAGTTTTAAAGTACTGGGTGTGTGGGCTGCAGCACTTTGTAAATACAAAAAAATAAAACAAGAAGATTATTTACAGTGTAATTCTGTTTTATGGATCAACTCCTAATAGAATACTTACCGGTTCTTATTGGTGCTTAAATGGAGCTACAGAGGATGAGAATAAGACCATGGGCCACAAGGGGATAAATATTGAGCATTACAGAGGTAAGCACATGTAAATTATACTCGGAGTGTATTTATAAATACTGGCTAGCTGTGCAGTTCTAGGAAACATGACTCGAAGGGGTTTTTCCTGCAGAAAGGAATTTTCAGCACCCCCCCCAAAAAGTTTTCAGCCAGCTCCAAAATAGTATGAAGGGAAATTTTAAAAATACATGTAAAAACAAACAAACAAGAAAAACTGAATGGGGTTTCGTTTACTCATTCAAAATACACATTTTTGTTCAGAAGTGGGAGGGGAATGCATACATTTCTGTTAAATAAGACAGACTTATTGCCTTTACTTACTGTTGTGCGTAGTCCGTGTCGTGTGTCGTTCCCCCCCCCCCCCCCAAAAGACCCATTCTGAGACAGGAAAAACCCTGCTTGCGGTAAATGATGTTAGCTTTTTCTTTATGTGTAATTAAAGAGTAAAAGGGTTCAGCACTTTACAGCTTCAATACCTTATTGTTGCTGTGCAATCTAAAGTACATATTGTATTCCCATGAATGGTCACAGCCTTCCAGCTCTTTCCTCAAGCACTTTATTATAAAAAAAAATGTCTAAGTAAAATGACTGTAAATTACTGTATTACGAAGTGTAATTTGTTCCAAGGTTGCCTCTAAACACAAATTTGCCACCCCCTTATTCCCCCTGTACTTTTTCCTTCTAACAACCAGCTCAGTAAGTATTTTATTGTGTTTCATTTACTGTAATTTGCAGATACAGTTGACTTTACCAAATAAAATCTGCGAAAGTGCCACAGAACAGACTGACAGCAAGAAATTTTGAGGCAAAATTTTCTGCAGTGTACACGTATCTGCCGTGATTTGTAGAATGAGTATTTATGGCGTCTGGAGGCACGGGTGTGGTCAGGTAAATGAGATGGGAGAGGGTGTTTGTTTGGTGTTGAGCTTGCAGGGGGGTGGAGAGGGGGCAGTGGTAGTGGTGTCTGCCTGACAAGGTGTGTGCTGGCAACTGTACAAAAACTGACGCCTACAGGCATGGCCCCGCCTCTTTCCCACCAGATCGACTTTCTTCAGCACAGGAATGAGACACAGACACCTCCTCCAGGCTGAGACATATAATCTGGGCCTGTCAGGGCCTTTATCAAACAGGATCAACTGGTGTGCTGGGCCTTTCTCCACAGTCCCCACAGGCAGAAGGATACCTGCACGCGCATTCCTTCGACACATCCCTGTCCCAAGAGGCGTATCGCTTGTCTTTTATGGCAGCTCAGCTCGGCGGTGGGGGGAGGGCTGGGGTACAGTTGCTCCTCTGCATTGTCCCGACTGAAAACTAAGATAAGCAGCGTGGCCTTCGGTTTGGAGGATTTTCCTGATCCCCTGAGTCTCAAAATGTCAGAATGCTGATCAACAGAGAATCCCTGTTTTAGAAGAAAACAGATCGCAGTCTGTTTTCACTGCGAGGATAATGACGATGTGACATGCTGATTGTGAGGGATTACTTCAGAAAGCCTTTCATAGCCCCTTGAGGATGCTGCAGCCCACCTGAGGGAGCCCTCCTTGGCTCAGTTGTTTCAGCTCGAAGCCCCTTTGCTGCGCTGCGAGTGACCAGATAAGAGAGGGTATGAATCAAAGCAGCAGCGTCACTGTGCAGAGGACTCTAATCATATCACTTGCCCCTGAGCCATATGTCTTTGTACTCTCTTTAATTGAATTGAGCCTGGGATGAGATTGGCTGACATACCTTCCAGTGACTGAGCTGCACTTTAAGAGCGAGGGAAGGAATTAGAGCAATTTGGGATGGTTGTTTTCTTGGCACAGTTTGGCATCAAATCCTAAAGGCATCCTACTGCCTGCCTTAGCCCTTAGTTTTGTTTCACAGGCTTCGCTGCTGCAAACACGCTGTCCAAGGCCTCGACCTTTATTGTCTAATATGAAATTATTGTGAATTTTATTAGCATGTTTGCAACCCTACGATTGCTTGTTAAAGACGGACTCATCAAACCTGATAGATTTGTGTTCAGCAAGGCTTGTTGTGACAAACACTTACCTTATTGAATTCTTGGTCACGTGTGAGTACATTAGTTGCTCCTGACTCACCAAGTCTGACGTCAGCTTGTCTTCAGACTTGTCCGACTGAATTATCGGTATCTATCGGCCAGTGGCCTCACAGAGACACGTGGAGATTAAGTTGTTGATTGAATGCCTCAAAATCACCTGTTTATTTGTGACCTTGTTCACCTCTGTTAATCACTTTGTGTAAAGAATTGCAGAGGAGGCGCAGACATGCTGCGCTCATGTCTCCAACAGTACTGTATCTACACTATAGAAACACCATAACGTGTATGTACATGTCTGACTGAAGTCTGAACACCTTTGTGAGGCCATTGCCTGCAGCACCTGGGATTTTCCCTGAAAAGAACTGAGGTGAAACAAATTTCATCTTTCTTCCTATTTTGTTTTCCCTGCTTCCTGTGCAGCCAGAAGGCCAAACCGTGAAAACCAAACAGAAATGGAAACAGACTGACAGAGAGGTCTTTTCAGGCTGCTTGGCTTATAATCAAAATGGAATGTGGGTTTGAAACGGAAGAGAACGAAGTCACTGTTAAATGCGGCTGTGACGTAGAGTTAAAGTTGTCCAAACACGGTTGATACCTGGTGAGAGCTGCCTGACGAAGAGGTGGAAAGCTCTGATTTTAGAGCACATACGTGGCAGACATTGGAGTACATGGAGCCGGTGAGAGTCTGGCAGACAGGAGCACTTGTAATGTTTGATGACTCATTTTTGCCAAACTTTGCATGGCCAAGTGCTGCTTCTAATGTTGAGCTCTCAGAGCGAGTGGTAACTTGGCTGAACTTTCCTTTATCACTTCAAGGGTTGATATTAAACAAGGCAGTTCAAGAGGCACAGCTGTGAATTCTATTCAGTTTCTGACTGGGAGGTGTGCTAAGGCTGCGCTGCTTGTAGAAATTCAGTGAAGCTCAAAGTTTGTCCTCAGTGTTGCTGCAGAACACAACCTGGAGTTTATTTGACTATAAAAAAAGGCCTTTGAATATTCATGTTCTGCAAACTATATTGCATTTATTTGCCTTAAAGCAGCTAAAACTAAGTATTTGAAATAACAAAATATAAATTAATGTCATGAGATACAAAAATAATGTGACAGTGTTTGCTCGTACTAATGAAATTACAAAAAATTGTCACCCAGATCTGCAGCTCCTCTCAACACTTTGGAGCTTTGTAATGGCATAAAGCTCGTAGTTTGGTTGTCTCGCCCACAAATGTATTGTTTTGGTTCACTGTCACCATTCTCATTACGTTGTTTTCAGTTATAACAAGTAGATAGTATTTTGGGGTTTTTTTTAAGCAAAAAAGCTCTTAAAACCAACTGTACACTACTTACTTAGCAGACAGACACAGTCAGAAACTAGCCAGTGAGCATAGTGGAGCATTTAAAAGCTACAAAACCAGGTATTGATTAGTTGGTATTGATTAGAGACTAAAACCGAAGCTAAATAAGAATAAATCACCTGGTGGACAGAAGTGTGGCTTCATGGATGATGTTGTTGCTCCATATGTGCTGGATATAAGCAGTGTAACTTTGGTAAGAAGTTTACTGTTGCACCTGAAACAGTGATGATATAAGTTCTGTTCACAACCTTTTTCTGTTCCATCCATCCATTATCTATACACCGCTTAATCCTCACTTGGGTCACGGGGGGCTGGAGTCTGTCCCAGCTGACTTAGGGTGAAGACAGGGGACACCCTGGACAGGTCACCAGTCTATCACAGGGCCACACTTAGAGACAGACAACCAAGCACACTCACATTCACACCTATGGACAATTTAGAATCACCAATTAACCTCAATGTGTCTTTGGATTTGTGGGAGGAAGCCGGAGAACCCAGAGAGAATCCACGCTGCACGGGGAGAACATGCAAACTCCATGCAGAAACGCCTCCACCACGACGCGAACTGGCAACCTTCTTGCTGCGAGGCAACAGTGCTAACCAACTGTGCCACCCTGCAGCCCCTTTTTCTGTTCCTAGTAGCAGAAAAAAAAAGAAATCTGAAAAGTTACAATAAATGTAACTAAAATGAAACACACAATTAATAGAATAGAATAGAATAGAATAGAATAGAATAGAATAGAATAGAATATCCTTTATTAGTCCCACAAGGGAAAATTTGCAACATCACAACAGCAAAGTGACAGTAAGAAAAGCAAGCAAACAAGTGTAAAGAGGTGAGGTATAAATACTATAAATACACAATATAAATAAGAAAAACAGAGGAACACAAGGATACTTAAGTATAAACTTAAGTATGTTAGTGAAAGCTGGGGTCAGCAGGTAGAAATATAACTACCAGCATACTATTTAAAGCATTAACACATTTTACACTTTTATGAGGATATCTTTGCGCTAAGCTATGCTAACAGGCTGCTGGTTGTAGCTTCATGTTAAACAGCCTTCTCATCTAAATCTTGGCAATTGAAAGCAATGAAATGTCTTCACAGTTGCTTCAAGGGTTGAGCGTTGAAAATGCAAAGCAATTGTTTGTGACAATGAAATCATGCTTTGATTACATAAGCAATTTACTTCACATGGCACATTTTCCAAAACAGTACTTTAAACTAAGGCCTGTGATTTAGTAAGCATACTTGCATAGAGGGAATTTTGTGGCTTAATCTCAGCAGTATTTCAGATTCCACTGCCTCACACAGGGCATGTTAGGGTTTCCAGCTGCCGTTTCATGCTCCCTTGTCTATGCCATGCAATTATGCTGGTTCCCACCGGAGGTTTGGATTGGGTGGAGCTCTGCAGAGACTAAGCTCAGGCATTAACTGTTGCTCACTGAGCATAATTTTCGTAAATCCACGAATACAGTTAGCACAAAAAAAAACTAAGACGCATTCAAATATGCTGCATCAAAGCACAAAGAAAATAAACCATAAAAATAGCTGCTGCGTTGAAAATTACATTCCATAACTGGATAAAGCACAAAGCGACGCCACCCATACTTCTGTAACCGGTTCATATGTGAATCTATACAATTGAATACTACAGTGAGGCCTAACAGATTTCTGTTCAAAAACACTGGATCCTTTGGAGGCCACTTACTGATAAACATCCATCCGTCCCAAGGCAAAGAGACCATCTAACAGATTTAAAACGCAGCCCCTCAGGACATTAGAGTTTTCTTTTTCATCAATCTCGATAATACTTTTATTTCATTTCATAGCTTACAGAAGGTGTACATCAAAAAGCAAGGGACTGAGACTAAAAGAACGAATATTTTAGGAAAAACGTTGCATCAACATTTGAGAGACTACATATTGCCTTCAGAGTTATCTGTTTTAAAATCAGTACACGAAGCTGCTGCATTAGGACTGATGTTTGAAAGCACATGCTGTGTGTCTGGGTTGTGACGCTGTGCTGGGACAGTACATTTCAGGGTCTCTTTGCTTGTGACAACAGAGCTGTTGTGCAGGAAAGCTGGTAATGCCTGGCACTGAGGCTGCAGCTCTGCCACTGGCCATTCAGCTGCTCTCTGTGCAGTCCAGTGCCCTGAACTGATTTCATTTTATGGACAACAGTGCCCTCTGTTGTCACAAGTCAGTATTGACTGAGAGTGACTGGCAGAAATGTTTTCATACCTTTATTATTACATGATTATCTTAAAAATATTGTGACTGTCTTTTCTCTTGATAGTACAACTCAAATGTATGTTGGATTATCTTGAAGGAAAACTTAACTGAATTGTTTTTGTACTTTCATAGCATTTTACAGAATGTTGTGGTCTTATACATAGTGCATTTTCATATGAAGGAGCAACAACAAATACATATTTTTAGTTGAAGAGATTGTAAATGTAATATCTTAGTTATTACATTTTATTATTCACACAAAACACAATAGTGCGTAAGAACTGAAACTTGTCTAATAACCTAAATATACAAATGTAGTATTAGAAGTGACTCCCAAAAAGATATAATAACAGTCTTTAAGATCTAAGGACTAAAGTCAAAGATTAGGTGTTAGAGTGAATGAATTTCATCAAACATTGAATAATCTGTATACCAATCCATCTAAAACTGACAGCAACTTACAGGTATTGGTGTTAATTGTGTCAAAGCAAAACAAATCTGCGACTTTTCTTTTTATCTGAATTATTTCAGTGTCTCTGAGCGTTCAGAAAAGCGCTTTATAAATAAAATGTATTGTTATTATGATGATGAGGATGATGATGATTATTATTATTATTATTATTATTCAGTCTATCAACAGAGATCTATCAGCTCGTCAGTTCATTTGACTGAATATTTTGAGAAAAGGTATCAGAAATGCATTGGTTCTAGATTGTGATATTGTTTTTTGGAGCCCCATTAGCTGCTGTATCACAGCATTTATTCTTTCTGGACTCCATGTAAAAAAAAATATACAAAGTGACAAAATAAATCAGCATCACTTCTACATGGTTCAGTGTAACACACTCACCAAACAATGTGCAACATGAGCCCCTAGGCGCATTAATTATAAAATTCCAGTATGTTAAGCAGTGCTATCCTAATGGCACAGACTAAAAGCCTTTCACCTTATAAGTATTTTTTTCCACCAGTGATTTTTTGTGGGGTTTTTGTCGGTCTTGTACAGGTGGCCTCATTGTGCAGGGGTTTGCACTGTAACCTCACACATCTGAGCTTGAACCTGCTGGTCGGCCTCTCTGTGCAGAGTTTGCATGTTCTCCCTACTTCTGCGTGGGTTTTCCCTTGATGCTCTGGCTTGTAAAGACATGCCTTGTGGATTATTTAATGGTTCTGAATTGACCATTGGTGTGAGCATGAGTGTGTGTGGTTATCTGTTTCTTGGTCTTAGGCCTACAATGTACTGCAGATCTGTCCACAATGTACCCTGCGTCTTGCCTTGTGTCAGCTATGATGGGCTCCTACCCCCTGCGACCCTCTAGGGTAAAGTGAGTACAGCTAATGGATGGATAGATGCTGGTGTTATTTTTGATCAGACAAAACTGGACATCACCAGCCATCGCCTTGACCTCTGGGAACTTGTAATCACACAGTCTCTGCTTATGATGGGCATTTTATGACCAAATGATTAAACAGAGAATTAAGAATAGGATTTTCTTTTGTTAATTAATATATTTGTTAGTTGGAAATATGTTAATATGACATTTATAAGCTACCAGTTTGTATTTTTTCCTTCTAAAACATGCATCCTGTGCAGTACAATGTGTTCATTTTGACCTTATCATAGATAGTGGTTGTTATTCTTCTTCTTCAGTGAACTGTGTGTACCTTGAAGCCTTCAAAAAAAAAATCCCAGTACTGGTTGCTGTTTGGAAAATGCCAGAATAAAAACAGCCTCCCACACACACAGCCACTGACACATGAATGCATGCACACACATTTCCCCTGCATTCTTGATGCCTCCTTGTCTACTCTCATGACTGCAGCAGCTTGACAGGACTTCACACCTGATAAGAGAACACACAGATGACTGGCACTGAACTGATGTGAGTCTCCTCTACATCCTCATTCTCTCTCTCCCTGCTGCTGTTGTTTTAAGGTTTTTTCTGCATGTGCAATAGTAAATAATTCATTGTCAGCGCTGCCTACAGGTCCTAGTGGAGAGAAAGCAGCCTCGCTCGTCATTCCTGCAGTGTGCATTCTGGCAGCAGCTCCTGACAGGGACAAGGAAAAAAGATTGCACAGATCCAGGGAAGCTGCAGAGCACCCACGCCCACCAAGGATACACAGGACTACCCTTACTCCCCCTCCCTCCTCCCTTCTTTCTCTCTCACCCATATGCTTTCTCTCTCACACACTGTCCCTCTCAACTCTGCGTTCAGCTTGATCACAACTGCTGGGGGGTGTAGGCAGGCTGACCATCGCCTCTCAACAAGCCACTTGCCACTGAGGAGAAACTTCAAGAAGCTTGCTCATACAGCTTTGTTCTTTCTTCCTGCCCAAGGATGTTGGAGCTCGGACCACGATGGATGAGGCTGGTCTGCTTGACAGTTTTATGTCTGTGTCTCTGTCTGCCGAGGGAATCAAACGCCAGGAGAGCCCCCAAGATACCTCGCTGTCCTTCAACCTGCTCCTGCACCAAAGACAGTGCCTTCTGCGTGGACACTAAGGCCATCCCTAAGAGCTTCCCCCCTGGAATCATTTCTCTGTGAGTCCAAAATTCATGTGTGTGCTTTTCACTCACCAAAAGCATCTTTTCATAACCTGTGTGAAGCCTCGGCAGTAAGCAGGCTGGTACAGATGGCTACATCACTGATGTCACCCTCCATTATGTAATGATGCATGAAGCACCTGCTTCTCTTTTAATTACTTAAAATTGACTACAGCCATGTGTGGTGTTTTCTTCGTGCAGTGTGTGTCTTTGCTTAGGCAGCATTACATAATATTAATACTGTCCCTTTATGGTGCCAAATGCAAGTGAACTGAGGGAGCACAGCAGTAAAATCCTGTCGAGCTCCAGGGAGGACTACTAACAATAGATTGCCTATCTGACTGCAGGAGACCTGCTTCTCCTCTGAGAGATTTAATCTTGAAGAGAGTGCAGAGATATGCTCAATAAATGGAGCACAAATAATGAAGAGGAAAGCTGAACAGTTGAGTGGGGCAAGGTTATGTTTTGCTGAGAAGGTTACAAGGCACTCCCTTTCATCTGATATTGACCCCCATTGCCTTAGGGTTGAATATTGAGTTGAAGCAGTCAAGGGAATTCAAGAGCACAGGCTGGGGGAAGGTGTCCTCATTTTACAACAGAAGGAGTAAAGAAGTGAAGAAGGAAGTTATGTGCCCTAGTTTTTAAAAGATGTAGCCCCTTCCAAAGTTCAAACTGACAGACATATCTTGAGAGAAGACGGGCTTTGGATGGAGTGAAAATGACATAGTTACTGACATGTTTCCCCATGAAGCACGTGACGTCCTGCTTTGGCACTGCCTGTGTAATCTGTATCCTAACATCAAGATGACACATTTAATGCTGACTTTTGTTTTGTTGAACAGGACGATGGTGAACGCAGCCTTCACTACAATCCCAGAAGGAGCTTTCTCACACCTACACCTGCTGCAGTTCCTGTGAGTGCTCCAACCCACAACAGAACACTATTACAACTGCAAAACATCATAAACTTTTGATTCTGTTTCACAAGCAGTTCGCTATAGCTTGTCCCTGGTTAAAAACATAGTCACAGTACTTTATACCACAGGTATGTTCATACATAGCACGCAGACATCTTTTGTTTTGCAGTGACAATGAAAGCACTTCAGCTACCAGCACTAGAAATGAATGGTTATTGAAAACAGTGGTGACATAGCAGTAATCAGGGTAAAGTGGCTCTGTATCAGTGTCATTGCCAATGACTGACTCCCTTCAGCTCTGCTCTGCCACACAAAGGGTCGTTTATCTTCTCAGATGCAATCATGAGAGTGTGTTCATGTGCCTGTGTGTGTTTGTGTGTATTTCTGTGTCTGATTGTGCTTATTGTATTCTTTTTCTCTCTCTTTACAGTTACTATTATATACTGCAAATATTTTATGTGAACATTGTTATGACATTCATTTAATTCTTTAGACACGTAAATGGCACTGAGTTGCTTAGATGTTTCAATGCAGCTTTAGTTGGACATGCGTATCATTGTCTACATGATTTAACCATTACTTCTTCCTTTCGACAGGCTGTTGAACTCCAACACATTCACTATGATCGCTGATGATGCTTTTGCTGGTCTGTCCCACCTGCAATATCTGTGAGTGTCTTGATTTATGCTAGGAATTGCAAAATAAATAAATATTACTTTTAAATGAGCGCTGACTGCATTTAGTCTTAAGGATAACAACATGCAGTGCTTAATTTTTGAAAATACTGAGAAAATGTGTTCCTGTGTATGCACGACAAAAAGTCCATCTTTTCCTCAAGGAATAGCCAGACTGTGTGACTTTAGAATAAATGAAATTAGATTAGATTTGACATTTCACAGAGTGCAAGTTTTAAGACAACAAAATGCAGCCAAGCATCTAACCTAAAGTGTAAAAGAAGCAGTAAAATGCTTTATATAGAAATAAGACATAAACTGAAAGCTAAATTTAGAAGCATTCAATTGGACCTTTGCTAGGTTTACTGTATTCCAGGACTTTGGATGTACAATCTGGCTTAGTCTGGTATGTCCAGCCTAGCTAATGGTAGCTAATGTTGGTAAATTTTAGATTTACATGTCTACGTAGCTGACATTACTGAGTCAGCATGCTGGCTATTCCTTATATGTACTACCGTTACATTATGTTCTACCATTATGCTGTAAGTGCATCCAGTGTAACTGTTCCTCAAATGTTACGTAAACCCACATTAGAGCAAAGTTCTGAGCCATTTTTACTCTGTCAGGCACTGTTTTGCTTTTGTGAATGATTCATTACAATAAGTCTAGGTTGGTTCCTGTCTCTGTAAAGCCTGCACAGGAAGATTTCAGGGGTGAACGCTGCAGTATGGCAAAGAATGCCAAAAGCTGAAAATAAATTCTTCTCGGGCAGTGAACACTTTGCCTCTGCAGTGTGATAAAGCTGAATATGCCATCCTGTGAATTGATGGGCTTTAGAAAGTAGTTAGCTGATGGCTTGGAGGGTGCAGCTTTCCGTGATGGCCCTGCCTCAGGCTGCTTGCTGTGTGGCTTTGGCTGCAGCCCAGCCATCAGGCCTCTGCATCACTGCCGCTACCCGCTGTGAATGCTAATAAAGTCATATTTTCATATCCAGCCCCCTCCAGAGAGTCTGCACATAGTGTATGTCCTCATCTATTGATAGACAAAACAAAGACAGAACGGGATCAAATGATGCTAACACGCAGGTTTTTGTAATACTTGCTGCACTCAGCATATCATGTTTATCAGACACAACAAAGACATAAATTGACCTTTTACCATTAAGAGTAAATTCACTCGCTTTCTTTGCAGTTAAGACACTCAGTGTAGCAGTCAACAGGATATATCATATAATATTAACATAAAATGATAAAGTATTTATCTGTTTTTTTTACATCTTTATTTGTTGTCAACGTGGACTCATTTAAAAAAAAAATACACAGGCTATCACCATTTGACCGTTAATCAACGAGAAGCAGACCCTGCTATAGCCATAATCATTGCTTCTTTCTGCACTGCCAACACAGCCTCCCCTTAACATGGATGACTTTCTGTAATTATGGCTGGATTTCAGAGGTTGCCATTACTGTGTGACATATGAGCAATCTGCTCTCTTCTCAGGTTCATCGAGAATAATGACATCCAGGCTCTGTCAAAGTATACCTTCAGAGGACTCAAGTCCCTGACTCATCTGTGAGTATTTTGCTGCTGATAACATGGCAAAAATGTAGAATTTGTCACTTACCATCATAGCTGTACTGTCTGATTAAGCAAAGATGTATATGTTTTTAAACTAATACAACCAATTACAGACTATGTATCACAACTTAACTCCTTATTTTTCAGATCTCTCTCAAACAACAACCTGCAGCAGCTGCCTAGAGATCTCTTCAAACATCTAGACATCCTCACAGATCTGTAAGTACGCCTACACTGAAATCAAAACAGTGTCTTGACCTCCCCAGAGGTTTGACCCAGCAATCTGTCACCACAAAGCCGTGGTTTTCTCAGGTTCCCTGAGGGTTTAGTGGACGACCACACTCCAGACAGACAGTCTGTAGAGCGCTCT
This sequence comes from Stegastes partitus, assembly GCF_000690725.1. Taxonomy (NCBI): domain Eukaryota; kingdom Metazoa; phylum Chordata; class Actinopteri; family Pomacentridae; genus Stegastes; species Stegastes partitus. The sequence continues at coordinate 551,281 of NW_007577810.1, forward strand.
GTCTGGAGTTAGTGGTTTGATTCTAATTCAGTTCTAGCCCAAAACCATGCTGATGTACTTTATTTTTTCATTTTTTTCTTTACTTGTTACTCAGAGACCTGCGTGGGAACTCTTTCCGCTGTGACTGTAAAATCAAGTGGCTGGTAGACTGGATGGAGAAAACCAACACTTCTGTTCCTGCTATCTACTGTGCCAGCCCCTTTGAATTCCAGGGACGCAGGATCCACGATCTTGCACCGCGAGACTTCAACTGCATCAGTGCAGGTGTCACCTTTTTCCTTGCCTTTTTTTTTTTTTTTTTTTTACTATTTTGTAAAACTTTTTTTTTCACTCTAACTTTCTAAGAACTGTCCCTCTGGTTTCTCCTCCTATAGATTTTGCTGTGTATGAAACCTTCCCTTTCCACTCTGTGTCGGTGGAGTCTTATGAGTACAATGGAGATCAGTTTGTGGCCTTTGCTCAGCCTGATTCAGGTTTCTGTACACTGTATATATGGGATCATGTGGAGATGATCTTCAGGAAGTACCACAACATTTCCTGTACGTTGCTAAAGGAGAAAGCATAACAAATGTACAATACTAGGTTAGGAAATGAATTCTGATGTTTTTGCTTTCTGTTGCCTCTCTTGTAGCTCGTTCTGCTGTTTACTGCAAACCTGTGGTGATAAACAACACGCTTTACATGGTTGTGGCCCAACTTTTCGGGGGATCTCATATATACAAGTAAGGATTGCAGTGTAATGTCCACAGATAGTGACCTGTTAAATTTCTCATTAGGATTAAAAGAACATGACATAAAGAAACAAATAATTTGCTTGCTAAGTGTTAAGAAGATTATTACCAGTCATGTCTGTCAGGTAAATTTGAAGCTGGAGCCAGCAACAATGAGCACAGCTTAGCATTAAGACTGGGAACAGGAAGAAACAGCTGGCTTGCCTCTGACTAAAATATATCCGCCAGATGGAGCAGTAGTTAGAAAAGCAGAGTAATGTAATAGCATGGTATGGCGGCACCCAAGGTATCACTGGTGTCAGAGCAGAGTCAGGTTCGCAGCTAGCCATGAATGGCAGTGAATGCTCAACAGTGTGCGCTACAGTTTGTGACAAAATGAATGCTGCTATTCAAAAACCAAGCAGAGTTCCCACCAGCAGCTGAGTTTGACAGGAATAGCTCCATATTTACCCTTGGAAAATGAAGCTTCTCACCAGGTCACAGTTTGAGGCCTGAAGCAAGTCATGACAGATGCATCAACCCATGACAATTTGTGCTCAAATTTTAAATCCATAACCTAAAACTTAAGGCTGATGAAATTAAACAACAGAGGGATTCCTGTGGAAGCTCCAATCTCCTTGATATCTTATTTTGTTAGCTTTTGACAGAGCCAGAGTGGTTAGCATTGCCGCCTCACAGAGAAATTTGAAGGTCCTGGGTCCTGGGGCCTTTCTGAGTTTGCATCTTCACCCTGTGCCTGTGTGGGTTTTCTCTGGTTGCTCCGGCTTAGTGCCACTGTCCATTGTCTGTCCATGATTCTAAATTTGGCCGTAGGTGTCAGTGTGAGCATGATATCCTTGTAATAGACTGGCGACTTCTCCAGGGTGCACCCTGCCTCTTGTCCTTTGTCTGCTGAGATAGGCTTGAGGTACAGGATAAAGTGGGTATAGATAATGGATGGACAGGGCCAGACTTGCTGTTTCTCCCTGTTTCCTGTATGGCTAGCAGCAGCTACATATGTAAAAGTGGCATTGATCAGCCTATTCTCACTCTGTATAAGAACAGTATTGTTGAAACATATTGCTTTAATCGCAAATGCATTGAAAGCTTTTCTGTTACTACAGGTGGGAAGAGGACCCACAGCGCTTCGTCAAGATCCAAGACATTGACACCAGCCGGGTGAGGAAACCCAACTTTGTGGAGACCTTCCAGCTGGATGGAGAGTGGTACTTTGTAGTAGCGGACAGTTCCAAGGCGGGCTCCACCAGCATTTATCGCTGGAACAGCAATGGTTTCTACTCACACCAGTCCCTCCATCCTTGGCATCGAGACACCCATGTCGAGTTCCTGGATGTTGGGGGAAAGCCTCACCTCATCCTCTCCAGCGCCTCTCAACCGCCGGTGGTTTACCAATGGAACCGAAACCAGAAGCAGTTTGCTTTCTTCTCCCAGATCACAGAGCTAGCCGACGTGCAGATGGTCAAGCACTTTTGGGTGAGGAAAGTTCTTTACCTTTGCCTCACACGCTTCATTGGTGACTCCAAGATCCTCCGCTGGGAAGGGCAGCGTTTCGTGGAGATCCAGACTCTCCCTTCTCGGGGCTCAATGGCAGTGTATCCCTTCACAGTGGGCCTCCGCCAGTACCTCATTCTTGGAAGTGATTTCTCCTTCTCCAGAGTCTACCTGTGGGACGACCTCACTCAGCGCTTTCAGCCCTTCCAGGAGCTCAACATGAGAGCCCCAAGGGCGTTCAGTTTGGTATCCGTCGACAACAAGGACATCCTGCTGGCCGCCAGCTTCAAAGGCAATACCCTGGCCTACCAGCACCTGGTGGTTGATCTCAGTGCCAAATAGAGCTGTTAGGTACAGTCGGAGCAACGGGAGCCGTTTCTGAGTATATCAAATGTGCCAAATAAGTCAAAGACTGCAAAATGTTTAAGCCATGTAACTAAGTCTGCTGGGTTCTCTGATCTTTTCGGCAAGGCGACTAATTAATGATTGTTTAATCTATTTTTATGCACTATCCCTTAATATCTGAATGAAGTGTGTTCATTAACACGCCAACACATGTGTCAAGTCACTGCTGCATCACTACTCCTGCACAGCCAAATTATGACTAGGGCAATGTTGTTTTTGGATTATTATGTATATTGTACTTTACGAATGTGAAAATGATGTGCATGTGCCTCTACTGAATTATTCACCTCATGAGACTGGGTATTGTATAAATGAGAGTAAAACCATGGAAGTTTTGTAAGGTATACTGTGCTGTTAGTCTGAGTAACATTTTGCATGACACTGTATAACTATATAAAACAAGCTTACACTGCACTACTTTAAATCCTGATTTTCTTTGTATACGAGATATTCTTGAATCGATTTTGGATTTAATGTTTGTTCTGCATTAACAACGTAGGATCAGAGCTGGTACGAGGCATGAGTAAACTAAACTAAATTAATTGAAAATATGAGCAAACTGAAGTGTTGTTCCGTTTATTTTCTTATTATGATACAATTATGGCTTTCAAAGAAATGCCTTGATTTTGTTATACTGCAAATGTCCCTTTTTTTGGTTTCTTGGTAGGACATAGTGTAACTTATAACTGATTTGGGAGGTATTGTACAAAATTTGAAGACTTGTGGGAGCTATAACAAAATCAGAGAATGTACATTAAAGTTATAAAAAAAAAGTTCTGATCCTATCCCAATCTGTGTTATGTACAGTCACAAACTGTATTAGTTGTTGCTGTGTACATCCGCACATGGGGGGGTGAGCGGGTCCAGGGTCTAATTAAATCTTGCTTATGGCCCCTAAAAAGTCCTGTGTCCTATGTCTTATGTGGTTACAACTTATTTTCAAAGACCATGATAACATTAAAACAAAACTCCTGCAGGTGTGAATTTGATAACCAGAATATGGGTGGAAAATTCAATTCAAAATACTTCGTCTTGAGAAAAAAAATGAACGATTCACGTACAGTCATCCTCAAATTTATTCATACCCTCCCAAAAAAGAAGAAAAAAAAACAGCTGTCACTGAAATAATCTAAAATTGACAAAAGTAATAATAAATAAAGAAATTTATGAAAATCATGACATTAGTTTTGAATTGTGGTTCAACGAAAATATTTTTATAAAACAAACAAACAAACAAAAACCACACAAGCAAACAAGCATGATGGGACCCAAAAACTAATATTTTGGTGAACAATCCTTTGAGCCAATCACTGCAATCAAGTGTTTTCTGCAACTCTCAATCAGACTTGTGCACCTGTTGACAGGTATTTTGGTTTTGACCCACTGCTCGTCAGCAAAGTGCTCTAATTTGTCCAAGACAGTTTTTTTGTTTGTTTTTTTTAAACTATTCTTTTCAGCCACAATTCAAAAGCAATGTCTTACTTCACAAAAATATAGTTTAGCAAAATGTTATTTATTATTTCTTTTTTCAGTTTCTAGTTATTTGAGTGACTATTATGAATTTTGCCTTTTCTTTAATGGAAGGGTATGGATACATTTGAGGACGGCTGTATATGCGCAGAAAGAGCGCAAACACAATGTTGGTGAGCAGATTTGAGGTTGTGCTTGTTTTGTCCACTGGGGTGTCTGCGCGGGTGGAGTTACCATTGCCACACATCGGCGCTGATCCCCGCTTTTCCGCACGGGTGTGAATTATAAACGCAACTAACCCACCGTGTGTTGTTGTTGACGTGAACGTTAGCTCGTGTTAGCTTGACAGTTTCACATGAAGGCAAAGCCAGGCTCTGCTGTGACATCCGGCGGTGACGTGAGCTTCGGCTGGCACTTTTCCTCTAACACAACACATCTGAACTTTCATGTTACTTGACGTTCAGTGGAGACATTTGCTTCTTTTCGGAGGCTCGTAACAAACCTAACGGTACCTCGGTTTTAAGCTAGCTGCCTTAGCTGTCTGCTCGGAACAACGAGCGGGTCGATAAACGGGTTTAGCAGAACTTTAGCAGCAGGTAAGCGGACATGTCCAGCGAGGTGAGCCTGCCAGCTGAGTGGGACGACGACGAGCGGATGAATTTCATGTTCTCCGACTTCAAGGAGAACCGAGATGTCAACACGACGGACTGGGACAGTAAGATGGACTTCTGGACGGCTCTGGTCCTGAAGAGCTGCAGGGACCGAGGCACCGTGTGCGTCAACCTGCAGGAGCTCAACAAGACCTTTAGGAGGAAGGAGCGATCCCCGATGGGTTTGGCCACTGTGCTGCAGTCCATGGCCAGGTAGGTGTTCCTGTGTTCCCCCCTGTCACTGACACTCCTGGCCTGGTTACACTGTCTGTGATTTACCTTCTTCCAGATGTGGGAAGATCCAGAGGGAGTCAGAGTTTGCTGCCAATGTGGACTGTGGCTGGTTGTCCTGGGGAGTGGGCCTGCTGCTGGTGAAGCCTCTCAAGTGGACCTTCTCCACTCTGCTGGGCAGCAGCCGGGTGCCTTTAGAGGAGTCTTTTGTTGTCATTGAACTAGTCAAGGTTTGTCATTGTGGTGTCATTCAGATGCACAACAATATATCATTATCGCTATACTTCATCCTCCATGGTTTTGACATTTCTTGCTTCTACTTTTATTTAGTTCATTAAGTCTTTGTGCTATGCATCTGCTTTTCATTATCGTGGTCTCGCCTAGTGTGCCTCAAGATTTTATCGCATAGAATAGAACCAAACTTTATGGTCCACCAAGGTGGAAAATTCTCTTCGCCTCACCAACACAGAAGGTCAACATGACAGACATACATACAGACACAGCAATACATAGTATAGGTAGCCTACAATAGAACAATAATATAGAATAAAGCAGTAAAATAGCAGTTCAGGTTCAGGTTATATGTGGCTTGATCACTTTGTTGAATTGAGAAGGCCAATGGTGTTTGGGATAAAAGACTTCTTAAAGATACCTTTGGCCAGATGGGTTCTGTAGCATCTGACAGACTTTAGAGGTGAAAACCTGTTAAAAAGAGGATTGGAGCTATCATCAAGATTCTCCTAGCTTTTGCCCTCGTCCTTTCAGTCCATATTTGAGTCAGAGACTTTTGGGATTTACCCACAGTTTTACTTCCCATCGTGACAATCCTATTTAATTTATTTATGCACTTACAGCTTAGGTGACCAAACCAAGCTGAGAGGTGAAATGATAGGACACTCTCTATGTGTGCAGTGTACACAAGTTTAAGGATCTGTGGACTCACTCCAAGACAAATCAGTCTTCTCAGAAGGCACAGTCGCTGTGAACATTTCTTAAAACCAAAATCAGCATTTTCTGAAAAATGGAACTGGCAGTCCATAACAGTGCCAAGGTATTTAAAAGCTTCCACAGTTTGAACATGTTGCCCATCAAGTGAAACAGGGTCTACTGTCAGATTTCTTTTTGTACAGAAAACCAACTCCTTTGTTTTAGAAACACTGATTTCTAGCTGGCTGTCTGGGCACCATGCTTCCAGGGCTTTAGTGTGGGCAAGATAGGAGGTCTCACCAGAGGAGTCAGTTTTCTGTAACAAGCCAACTAATGCCATGTCATCTGCATACTTAATCAATTTGAAATTATCATCACTGAGTGCAGATTCATTGGTAAATAAGGAAAAGAGCAGAGGTGAAAGAATGCTGCCTTGTGGGCAGCCTGTGTTTATGACGGCCTCATCTGACCGAGTACCAACAACACACACCCTCATCTGGGACATAACACAGATTCATGAACAATCTACATTTAGCATACATTTAAGTAGAAATTTAAACATAATGTTTTTTTTAAACTAACCAAGGTAATTAATTTTTCAAGTAGTCTTGACACTCAACCAGATGTATTTGTATCAGCAGCTGTTTTCATATTTAGCATGTTGAATAATTCATAGCATTGGGACAGATGTGGAGGGTTGGTACATGGAGGGACTCCTGGCCTCTTTTGGTGTACTTGGTCAAGATACTGAACCACAGGTTACTCCTGATATCACGGCACCTCTGCCACCATTAGAGTGTGTGTGCGAATGACACACAGATTGTGCTTTAATAATCTAGATCAGGTTAAAAGGGGCTATATAAGTGCAGAACATGAATCAGTTCAACTGGATTGTTGACTCTGAATAAGTATTCCATTTCAACCGGCAGTAGCAGTTTTAAGCAGTGCAGTTAACAAATGGCAAAGGCTGCAGTCTGGGGATATAAATTATGCAATACGTCAGTCCCAGAGTTTAAACTGTTCTGTCAGTGGTTTTACAAATTAATGCCGTCACTTTTTTGATGGTATGTCACTTGATAATCCCCCAGCACATGTTTTAAAGTCTCTCTCTGGTTGATTTAACCGCTAATGACGCATCGCTGTGTATCAAAGTTTATTCATGAAAATAATCCATTCCTGCCACTAAATGGCTCAGATGTAACCGTACAGTTCCTTCCTCTATAATTTGCAGATCTATGAAGTCCCAGTTTTCTTTTTACTGACCCTTCCCCTCTCACTGCAGCTGGAGCACACCGGCTCCCTTGTGAATCCGGTCAAACAATGTCAAATCTTTGAGGCTACACTATGGCAAGTTGTACTGTTGGACTAATTCAGTAGTTTATGATGTGCTTTCATGCATATATAAAACATCACATAGACATGTTAGCAAAGTTAAAAAGAAACTGCTTTTCACACTGTAGAAACTGAACTGTCTCCCCAAATTGTTTAACCCTTCAACGGTAACCCCACGAATATTTTAGATTTGGTTTAAAATACAGCCATTCTGAATTACGTTAATTTCCTTTAACTCTAGTTTTTCCAACAGAAAATAAATGGTATTTTGGCAGCTGCTTGCTACAAAGGTATCTTTTTTTTGTTTCCCAGGAGAAAGCAGCAGAATTACTCAGGGTCTACCGCAGCAGTGAATTTTCAAGCTGCTCCATCGTGTCATTTCAAGAGCTCTGTTCCTTCTCCTCTGATGTCTGTGCTGATGAGAGCACCCTATGCATGGCTCTCCTGCAGCTGCAGAGGGACAAGCAAGTGACAGTTTCATTGCACGAAGGCGAGAAGGTAATGGATAACTTGCTGCCAGCCGTTCAACAGACTGCCCATTCAGCGTCTTAAGTGGCATCTTATGCGTGTTATCTGTCTGTCCTTGTGTGTTTTCTCCAGATTGTGAAGTTTTGTCAGCCTGGACAGGAGCGTGTGTCTCCAGTTAGTGATGTGGATGTTGGCATCTACCAGCTGCAGCGCAGTGAGAAACTGCTTGGAGAGAGGGTGCAGAAACTGAGCCTGGAGGCCGACAAGTACACCAGCTCAAACTTCAGCTTTCACGTAGAATGTGTAGTACTGAGTAGTGATAGGTGCAATGTAACAGTAACTGTATATGTAAAGGTGTGAAGCAAGTGCAGATTCATCAATGTCATACCATGCTAGAGATGCATGGTAATATCAGCATCATTATCAGTATCATCCGATAAAGACTTTAAAATCAATTATTGGCATCAACCCCAAATTAGCATTTACAGGATGATAATGCCCGTCGGGCTTTAAATTTACTGTTTAGTTTAAAAAGTGATACATAAAAATAGAAATGGCATGTTGTATTTGTAAAAATGTTGTTTTATGTCCGTGCATGCTCGTGGGCCATCATGGTAGAAGAAGGCATATTAATATGTTAGTTCAACTACAGGAGAGACTTGACGTTTTAGGTGGAAACTGATATGTGCATATATCATCGATTTGCCAAAATGAGACGGAAGAAAACGGCATATCGGCAAAAATCCAGTGTTGTGCATCCCTATAGTGTTATATTACTGTAGACAGTGACAGGTGCAGTATATGTTTTAGGCAGGATTACATTATCAACTAACTGGTGCTGTGTGTGTAACTTGATGCCTGAGCCATCCATTTCCAGGGTCTTGACTGCACGGCACTCAAACACACTCTGATTGTTGCTGAAGTTACTTTACATTATCTACTTGCAGGTGCAAAGAGGAAGCGAGGGTTCTGCTGCGGGAGGGGAAGAAATCACAGGTTATTGTTAATATTACCTATATGAGCCTGTTTTAGTCGTTAGTGTCATGGTCATCAGTTCAGTTGTTTTTATAACTGCATTCCAAAGGCTCTGAGGTGTTTGAGAGGCCGCAAGAGGGTCGAAAGGAGAGCAGACAGCTTGTTTGCCAAACTGGAATCCATCAGGGGAATCCTGGACCGAATAGCCCAATCACAGACTGATAAGATGGTAAGACTCGCAATATCAGTGCAACAGTTGTCCTGAACAAAGTCTGTTGTCAACAAATGTGTCCTGAACACGTCTGTAGGTTATGCAAGCATATCAGGCTGGAGTGGCTGCCCTGAGACTCTCTCTTAAAGATGTGACTGTGGAACGTGCCGAGAGCCTCGTGGATCAAATCCAAGAGGTGCAGCTTTATTTTAAGACAATGATTTATGTACTTTGTTATTTTGATGTGAACCATACAATGACGCATCTTTATTTATCTTTTCTATTGCATAAACAGTTGTGTGACACCCAAGATGAGGTGAACCAGGCTCTGTCCACTGGTGTGACTGCTGCAGGTAAGTCATTCTGTCAGTGCCTTATCTTTAATATACTTTATATAAGAATATCAATGAACTCTATTTTGACTTTTTTTTTTTTTTTTTACCTGTAGATGAAGACATGGACGAGCTGGAGGAAGAACTGAAATCTCTGCTGGATGAATCAAAGCCAGATTCCATCTCAGGTTTGCCTGAAGTCCCGACTAACGGTCTGCAGCCCTCTGGTGAGCCGATCCTCAGTTCCCGGCCAGCTGTCCCTCGCAGCCATCTGAACATTACCGCTGAGCAGCTGGAGGAGGAGTTGAATCAATTAACTCTGACAGATTCAGGTTTGCACTTTCTCTTTTTCCTTCAAAACTGAACTATAGTATAAGTATGTGGAAATAACACATGGTCAACTCTCTGTTTAGGTTTTCAACAGAAGAAAGTAACATCGCCAGCCAAGAGGTTAGAACCTGCACAGTGATGGCACTGGCAAGACATGGCAACATATCAAGACAAACTGTATCTCTTAAAAATGAATGTGAGTTTAAAAAAAAAAACGAGAACAAGACAGATCACTAAATAATTACTGAGGAGTTGTGAAATCAATACCAGGTTGAAAACAAGGCACTTTCCTTCATTTCATAATAACAATAATAGTAATAAAGAATTCCTTTATTGTGGAGGCATGCCAAAAAGGATTTTGAAAATCTTTTCTCCCTCCTAAACTAACCCACTTCTTACCTTGAAAGCTTTCAAATCTGCTCATCATCAGGATCTGAAGGCTTTCAGGTCAGAAGTAAAGATTTTAATCCTGTGAATCACGCTCTTTGGTATGTCACCACCAGGGATGCTTTTAATTTTGTGCTATTTTTGACAAGAGTAAGAGAACTAGTGTATTTGTGGTTTATTGTGTGTTTGTAGACGTCCATCATTGGCAGTCCTGTAACGTGTATTAAGTGGCCTTCTGAACTGTAAATATGAACTTAAAATAAGGAGAATGCTATGCCAAATGATTTATTACAACCATACGTATATTTAGTCTCACTGCAACATACCTGTGAGGACTGACAAGCCTACCTTAAGTGAGTTTAACCAAATATGTTTCTGAAAATAAAATTTATTTTAATCACTTGTCGGCCTTGGTGTTTGCTGGTCACTTTTACTTTGTTTGATCCAGGAGTTGCACCATAGACTTAAGCATCTACACATATTTCTATGTGCAAATGAAAGTCATAGATTTACAGTGGCAAGAAACAGTATGTGAACCCTCTGAAATTTCCTTGTTTTCTGCATTAATTGTTCATAAAATGTGATCTGAGCTACATCTAAGTCAAGTATAGACAAACACAATGTGCTCAACATAATACCACACAAACATTTATAATATTTCATGTCTTTATTGAACAAATCCATTAAACAATCATTGTGCTGGTGGAAAAAGTAAGTGAACCCTTGGATTTAATAACTGGTCAAACCTCCTTTGGCAGCAATAACCTCAACTGAACGCTTGCTATAGCTGCTGATCAGACCTGCACAACGTTCAGAAGGAATTTTAGACCATTATTCCAAACAGAACTGCTTCAGCTCAGCCATATTTTTCAGATGTCCGCTGTGAACGTCTCTCTTCAGGTCATTCCACAGCATCTCTATTGGGTTCTGGTCTGGGCTCTGACTGGGCCACTCCAAAAGGTGGATTTTCTTTTTTTTGAAGCCATTCTGTTGTAGATTTACTTCTATGTTTAGGGTCATTGTCCTGCTGCATCACCCAACTTCAACTGGTCTTCACCTGACGGACAGCCACCCTGACATTATCCTATAGGACACCTTGATAAACTTGAGAATTCATTTTCCCTTCGATGATGGCAAGTGGTCCAGGTCCTGAAGCAGCAAAGCAGCCCCAAGTCACAATGCTCCCTCCACCGTATTTCACCGTTGGGATGATGTTCTCATGTTGAAATGCGCTGCCTTTTTTACGCCATACGTAGTGCTGCGTGTTCTTCCCAAACAATTAAATTTTTGTTTCATCAGTCTATAAAACATTTTTTTAAGTATCGTTGTGGAGTGTCAAGATGCTCTTGGGCAAACTTTAGGCGTGCAGTGATGTTTTTTCTGGAAAGCACTGGCTTCCTCCATCGTGTCCTGCCATGGAGCGCATGCCTGTTCAATTTTTTGTATGGTAGACTCATGAACAGAGATGTTAACCAGTTGCAATGATTCCTTCAAGTCTTTAGCTGTTACTCTAGGATTTCTTTTTACCTCGCTGAGCATTCTGCGTTGTGACCTTGGAGTCCATTTGGCTAGGCGCCCACTTCTAGGGAGAGCAGCCACAGTGCTGAATCCTCTCCATTTGTAGACAATTTGTCTTACTGTGGACTGGTGAATCCCTAAAGTCTTTGAGGTGACTTTGTAGCCACTTCCGGTCTTGTGCAAATCAACAATTCTTGATTGTAGGTCTGCGGAGATCTCTTTTCTTTTTTTTTTTTTGCAAGGCATGGTTCACATCAGCAGATGCTTCTTGTCGATAGCTAACTCAAAAGGTTTGAGTGCTTTTTATAGGTCACAGTAGCTCTACATCTCAGTCAAATCTTGTTTCATTGATTTGACTCCAGGTTTGCTAACACATGACTCCAATTAGCTCTTGCTGGAGTTGTTAGCCCAAGGGTTCACTTACTTTTTCCACCAGCACTATGAGTGTTTAATGGATGTGTTCAATAAAGACATTTATATATTATAATTGTTTGTGTGGTATTATGCTGAGCACATTGTGTTTGTCTATACTTGACTTAGATGTAGATCAGATCACATTTTATGAACACTTAATGCAGAAAACTAGGAAATTTCAGAGGGCTTACATACTTTTTCTTGCCACTGTACATACTCCAGAAAATATAGACAGCTAATGTTTGCTAAAGTGAACAATGAGACACCATCATCTATTCTGAGTATCCCAATATGACAGTACAGGAGAACTGCATATTCAGTATATAGAGAGAAATATTTGCAATATATGGATTTAAATAACCTTTGGAGGCATTAACATACTGTTAAATTACCCCTTTAGTAGCTCGTCGTGGTTAGAGGTTCAAACCTAATTGCAGTTGTGAAACTTTATTCAAGTAGAGTACTTCTGTACAAATTTAAGGTATTGTTCTTGGCTTACTTTAAACTTCCACTCCAGTACATTTCAGACAGCAGTACTGTATATTGTGCTCTACTACATTGATTTGACAGCTTTAGTTACTTTTAAGATGCAGATTTTACATAATGGATAGTCCAAGTTTTTAAAATACAATTTTTTACCTTCTGATGTCTTACAAAAACACTTTGTTGTCAGTGTCACAGTGCAAATGTCTCTGAATTGTTAACAGTTCCACCAAATAACGATTTCCCCCCATAATCCTCTTATGTGGCTCATTTTTTAAAAAAAATTCAAATTGTCCAATCTTTAACCAAAAATAAAAGATTAGAGAAGAAGTCCAGAAACAGATTTTTAGATCTGGACTTTGTTTTTTCTTCTTTCTTCTGCCAGTAATAATCTCATATTTATTTAACGGTAGTTCAAACTAGCTTCACCTGCAGCAGCTACAACAGTAACATGACATCATTTGATTATTAATAGTATCATGTATCAGTCAGAATGATCAAATCAGGACTTATACTTTTATATATTGCCACATTTTGCTACTCTGCACTTTTACTTATGGAGGATGTTTCATGCAAAACTATTTTCTGTAATAAAGTATTTTTACATTGCTGTGTTGCTACGTTCACAACAAGGATCTGAATACTTCTTTACCACTACTAATTAGATCTGGTACAGTAGCTTTAGCGAAACTTTTCAACAGAATCACTTTTACAATAGAATTTTACAGACAGGATTTGGCTTCATATGTGGTAAAATCGATGAGAAGGATGAAATAGTAAAAGGAACACATTTGCTGTGTCACTATCGTACACTGGTGATGTGATTAAAATAACATGAGTCACTTCGATTCAGCCATTCACGTTTCACATAAGAGTTTAGCATAAATGCTAATTGCTTCCAAAAACAGAGGTTTATAAAATTGTCTCTGAATTTAATACTGAGAATAATTTCATTCAAATGTGATGAGAAGCACTTTAAACATAATGTGCTTTTCCACTGTTATTTATCTACAAAATGCTGCATATTTAAATATGTGCAGCTATACAATATAATTGGTATTGAAGTTAGTAGCCAGGGCTAGGGATACAACTTTTACTGCTGCATGTCAAATCAACACTCTGTCTTATCTATTCCTGGATACAAAATGTTTTGTCGGTGTTGGAGAGGTTTGTTAATGATTTATCTTTTTTTATGTTGAGTCCAGGAAATAAAATGTGACTAAGTCCCACTCTAAAGTAATACACAGTGTTGTGTAAATACACAACTTTAAATGTGCATAATTTCCCATACACCTTCCACAACAGTGATATTACCATTTTATCTTTTTGTGATAATTTCTGACGCTGGTCCCATAAAGGACAAGTATTACAAGGAGGACACCTAGTGGCTGTATGGATCAACTACAGACACACATTTGTGGCGCCTGCTGTGATTCACACTAATTTTTTGGTAACAGTAGTTATCGGCAAATCAGCATGGCAGTGTTGCTGCAACTAGGGCTGAACAATATGCAAAAATTGAAACAAAATCATATTGTAGTTCATTTTACAGATATGGCAATTGAATTGTGAGGTACCATTTTAGTGAGAATGGTCATTTTTGCATTTGTTCTCCACTAAAAAAATATGACTTGATGATGTGTAGGCCAGGGTATTTCTGTAGCATATAATGGTATTTTGTGGCACAATTTGCTAAAATGTTTGATTATTCTTATAGCCCCAGGTGCTGCTGTGACATATTAATGTGAATCTTCATGGTTGTCGGTGCAGATCGGTGGCTCTCATACAAAATGGTTATTTTTGCTTCCTTGAGAATGCTTGTTACAGGGCGTGGTGGGTCATAAAATGGTGTAATAAGTATGAAATAATGAAAATTACATGCCTGCAGTCTTCACAGTCACTAGGTGTCAACCCAGATTAGGCTGTGCTCTCCACAACCCTCATCAAAACACAAAACGAGAATGTCTTTTGGAGGAACAATACTAATGTTGCTCTGTGAGCTCATAGTGGCCCATCACCTTATTGAGACTCTTCCTTTAATTTGTCGCCCGTTTATATGAATAGAAACCAAATAACCAAACCAAAAAAGCATTGCTTTATTGTATTGATTTGTATACTTCAAGGACAAGTGATCTTAATGTGAAAAGCAGGTTATTAAGTGAATTTAATTACCATCATGTAGGTGGCGTCATAACTACGGTGAATATCTGAAGTGTCGTATTTCCTAGTGTGTTCTATATTAAACAATAAATTAAAAAAAGAATTCATTACAAATTTACAGCCTTTATAAAGTACAGTTAATAATATCACAAAATCCTAGTACAGCAGTGTTTTCAAAAATGCCCTTGTATCACAAATAACATTGATGGATATTGTTGAAAACCAAAACTTAATTCTCTCAATGGCCTTTTGTTGTGTCTCAGAAACACACACTCTCCGCCTCTCTCATCTCTCGCACACTAATGCACGTCCTGGCCGCTGTCGTTTCATACTGCATTTAAACATGTACACTGCTGCTGTTTTTTTCCCAGAAAAGGTGAAAACACAGCTTTTCATCTTAACAACCAGCCAATTTCAATTGCACATTATGCAGCTCATACCTACAGTAATGATATTATACTGATATCACAAGCAGATGAAAGACATTCGGGGAGTAGTAGTTTTAATTATTTCAGTTCTATCCTACGCAGCTGCAGATATCTTTTGTTATATAGTTTGTTGATATGTCCAGACTGAAGGTAGAGCAGACAGAGATATGTAAAGATAACTATTAGCTATGACTACACCAAGCAGCTTGTGTATGGTTGAACCAGTTAGCAGGCACTGATGCAGATATTTGGCTGAAATTTGTTGTATGCACCATGTAAGACAGAATGACGTGAAAGTCTAAGCAAAAAGTCAAGATGTGTATAATACAAGTTGTAAATAAGAAACATTTGGCATGCTTTATAGTAGTCCTTCTCTACTTTATAATAAGAAAAACAAAAGTCCTTATGGAATACCACGAACAAAATTATAATTTTGTTTTGTTGTTTTTTTTTCATATTGCAGTGTTGCGTAAAAAGCAGGCTACACAGTGGGTCAGGCTCCTTCCTGTTCTTGCAGTGTGGTGTGTATACAGTAGATGTGTATGTGTGTGTGCGCGTTTTATGTGCATGTTAGCATTGCAGTGTTAAACTGTCCTGTCGGCTCCTGAGCGCTTCCGCACTACCTTCTCCTCATTGACCTGGTCCACTGCCAGCGTCTCCAGCTCTGCCTGCGGCGGGGCCAGGGGAGGGGTGCCGTGCGGGATGCGGTGCGCCACGCCCACATGAGCCCTGTACTGACGGTCCCGAGCGGGGCTGTGACGAGGGCTGGCCGTAGCACCCAGGGGAGGGACGGGGGGACGCTCCGAGGCAATAGGAGGGATCACTGCAGGCCGTTCTCGCACTACCTGTGGTTCGGGAGACTCTCTGCCTGCCTGCAAGAAGGGTGTGGGGTCGGGCATGGCATCGACTGTCTCCCGCAGGACCAGCCGCCTGCCGTCCGGGCCGAGGCGGTACACCTCTGTCAGCTCCGGGTGAAGAGGCTGGGAGAGGCTCTTCTTCATGCGCCGACGTGGGGTTTCAGGCTGCCTGTCTTTGGCCGGGGGAGGTGTGGGCTTGTATGAGGTGACGGGACTGACATTAGGGCTGGCCTCAGAGGAACTGCCAGCCAGCAGCTTTTTCTTAGTAGCATGCAGCTGTGAAGTCAGGTAAGCTATGGTGCTCGCTCTCTGCTCCAGCTCCCCGGACAAAACAGCCAGCTTGTGGCTCTTCATCTTAAGCTCCTCCAGGTACTTCTTCTCCCTCTCTTTGATGGTGTTTTCCAGGACGGAAATCATGGCGTTCTTTTGCTCCAGGTCCCTGAGCAGCTCTGTGTTCTCCTCCTCCTTCTTCTTCAGCTGAGCCTCCAGTTCCTCGCACCTCCTTTGCAGCTCCTTGCATCGGACCTCGCTGCTGTCTGCACACAAAATAAAAAAACAACAGCCATTACATATATCTATAAGCACAGCAAATGCTTGTAGTAAACGGCAAAGAGAGAAAAAAAACACACACTCAGGTACACATATTGCAGGGCCAGACTAATCATTAGTACATTAAGCGCAGACTATGGGCAGCCTGTCAGCTGACAGAGACAGTATGATCCTATGGAGACTCATCTGCAGTGGGCAGAGAGCTCCAGTCTCACGTTACAGCTCTGGTAGAGAAAAAGGACGCTGCTCTTGTCTGACCTCCACCCTGTCCTGCCCCACCCAGATACCAGATACGTGTAAAATACAATTGTATATTATCTATATAATACAATGTGACCACGTAAAAGTTTTCAATGTATACTTTACATTTCCTGAACTAAGTCCTGTATCAAACACAGGGCTGCTTAGAAAGATGAGTATTCATTGTTTGAAGGGGGGGCTGGTACGTTTTCACCCCAGCTGGAGCAGCTGAGCTCTGCTGCACTGAGCAGGTTGCAGGCTGTGCATTAGTGCTGTGACAGATAATCTCATTTCCTGCACTCCAATCTCTGAGATGTCCTGCACTAACATGATAGTGCCTCTCACTGGAGGCCGTAGCAATATTGATTTAGGTCAACCATGTCAAAAGTCTACAACATATGGTGATCCTGGTGACAAGTTACATGCTTCTTGTTCAGCTACACACATCGCCGTGGTCATTAGTAGCAGGTAAATAAATTAAACTGTATTCGGCCTGTTTGGGGCCTCCGTGACTGTAGTGTGGAGCTGGATTGAAATCAGACCAGTGACGAGAGTCCATGTCACGACCACGTTATTGTGGGGGGAGGGGCAGTTGGCATTGAGCGTTGGGAGCTCTAATGAACAGCAGGGAGTCCCACAGTGCAATGCTTCCTGGGTGGGACTTTGTTACCAGGAAACAGAGAGAACCCTCTGCTCTTTGGCCTGTCAACTAACACAGAGCTCTTTTTCAGGAGAAACTGTTGATTTATAGCCTTGAGTGTTGCAGACTTTCGTCTGCTGCTGCTGTGGACTTTCACAAGTTGGATCAGTTGTTTCAAATATATCTGTACTCTGAGATATTACTAGAATATAATATTATGAAACCAGATGATATAATTAAATCATGCCTGACTGGAGACATATCTAAGTTAATATAGTTTGCAACAGTACAGCAGCTTATTTAGCTTCTCTTGTGAGAGTAGTACAGTCATGGCACTGACAAATTCTAGATTAAACCACAGACACGTGGCTTACACTCACCAAAAACAAGCGTTGAACACATTAGCGGTAATTAAATTTTTCACAGCAAATTAATATTGATGGTAACTAATGACAAAAGACATTGAATCCTAGTGGTAAAATCGATATGCGTGTGTACTACACAGTATGATGGAGGCTTACCTGAGGGATCAGAGCTTCTCACAGTGAGCTCGTATGTCAGGTCTGTGAAAAAAAAAGAGCATGGTTACTCACATGTCTGTGTTACATGAGGTTGCAGCTATCAAAGAGCATGCTCCTGACAGACTAACTGGTGGCAAAACATGTCTGGGGAACGCATGTCACCTCTTTCCATATGGTGCAGTATTCATTTAATAAGATTAGTGAGAGTTCTCTGTCAGCTTTAGTAAACAGGTTAGCCAAGGATACTGGAAATCAGGCCTAAATCACATAGTGTTCTGTTTGTTAGGGTGACTGTCCTTATATTCCGTCTTACATGTATATCTTCTAATGGTAGTAAGATCGATACACGTTTTGCCATCACTACGCTTAAAAGCATTTCCCATCAGCCACCCTATTACCTCTGAAAGGTTTAGTAGGGGCACAACAGCATCTTGCTAACTTTTGGTCCCAAATATCCACTTAAGCTTTACACCTGTCCTGTTTTTGAATTCAAGGGTGCTCGTATCATAATTAACATTCATGGCTTGCTCTGTGTGTTCTCATGAGACATCCTGTCGTAAGTTCTCAAATGTGATAGTTTTTAACTGCGGCATGAAGGGGAGAGATGTAGCTACTTGTGGCTCACCTGTACACTGCTGTTGTAATCTGCGGATCTCTGCATGTAGCCCCTTCAGTGTGTTGGCGTGATCCTGCTGGAGGAAGAGCAGGTTTTTCTGTGCACTGTGCAGCTGATTTTCCAGTGTAACGTTTGCTGACGCCATGGCGGATTATGTTCGGACACACACCGGCCTTGCAACCTCCAAACAGAGATGACAGAAAAAGAAAGGAGGCAGAAAAGAGAGACAGAAAGAGAGGGGAGGAAGATTATAAACAAAAGTCAACCCATCTGGCAGACAGGCCGTTAATTCTCACCCTTTCGCCTATAAACATCTGGGTTTTGGGATTGGCTCCAACTTTACTCTGTGTGCAAACCGGCCAGGAAAATCTGCTTTAGATGACAGATCCGACTAATCACAATTAGATAAGACCATCAACTCTATCCACAATAACAGCCATTGGATATTTTAACTGAGCAATCAAGTGAAGAAATGGTAACCCCGTTTGCTGACAAAAAAAGTGAGATGCACAATCTATAATGCAAACAGCAGACGTACAGGATATCGATATTAACCAGGCTGGATTAATGCTAGAATGAGACTGTAGTACAGAGAGGTTAAGCGACTAAAAGTGCTTTCTGTAATTAACAACCAATCACTGGAATAAGGCTATTGATTTAGATTCTAGAGTTTGCTGTGTGGGCTTTCAAAAAACAGATATCTGAAAGGTAACACTAATCTAATAAACACTAATCCAATCTACACTGCATACTGTAATTTTATTAGGACATACAGTGGAAATATTCTTTCTTGGCACAGACAGTTTTCAATTTCGAAAAGTCTAAAGAACTCCAACACAGAAACATCCCTTCTTGCTGCAAAATAATCTCACCCATACCATGATCGAGAACAACAAAAACTTTTAAAAATCTGACCATCTGAACAGTCATTACAGTGACGCTGGGTGTGGCACGACAGTCTTGTGACCGAATCTTCCTCCCCTGCCTTGCCCCACCTTCCTCCTCCCTCTCATCGCTGTATGTCCTTGTCTCCAGCACCAATCCAGGGAGAGAAGCAATCACTCACTCCCAACATCTCCACTCTCTGCCAGACAGCTATACTGTGTTATGGGTTGAGAGCACATTGATCCAAGCAAAACACTCCTCCTGTCCAGAGAAAGCCTCTCACTGCATACATAAGTGAGCTTCAATAAAACATCCCAGAGCTTCTCACTCTTACATCATCAGCTCGCTAACATGAATAATATATTCCATGACACCCACCTGGACACACTTCCTAGTTCCAGCAGTTTATTTTTTTTGTGTGTGTGTTTTTTTCTTGACTTACGGAAGAAAATGAGATGCATGTGATAACCGAAACACAGAGTGGTAATAACAAATACAGCAGTGGTGTGTCATAAAGGCTGAGGAGATAATCTATTATTGATGAGTAATGTGGAGTCCTTCCGGTAAACCCTGCGCTGCAAGCATATCTCTCATCCCAGCTCTTTCCTAGAATAGCTTAGATAGCTTTCCACTTGCAAAGACATGACCTCAGCCAACTTCAATATCAACACGGCTCATAACAGAACATAGAGGTGACAGTGATATAGAAGGGTATAGGAGTAAAGTGAATTAAAGCTAGACAGTAAAGTTGATCTAGGACAGGCTGATATCAAATCAGCGTGTCCTTTCCCTGTTTTCCCTCTGCTATTATACCAACCAGCATTTCCCCATTCAGAGAATATAAATAATCAATGAACTGCAGCAGCATGAAACATTAGCAAGTAGCTACTACAACGAGCCACAACAGAAGCAATGTCTTTGCACACAAATATTCCAAATTCTCCCTTTTCTTCTCATGTCATCGCTAAATCTGTTGCTTGTATTTAAGAGCAAGGTGCGTTTAAGACCCATTAATCAGCCTTTCCTAGAATATACAGCTACGCGTTAGCCGGCAGGGACGCTTCACACTTTCCACGACACTTTGAATTTCAGCACCTGCATTGCGGACAGCACCACCGAAATGAACCGCTGTTGGTCCTGGCAGGAGGATCATTACTTTACACAACCAAGCTTCAAACCAGACAGAGAGATCATTCAAGATTTCGTTATCGTTATCGAACAAAACGTCAGTAGTCGTGAACCCGGGCCGGGTGATCGGTGCCTGTGAACGACTTGAAAACATTTCCGTGTTGTTGTATGACTTAATGCACTGTAGGATGCCATCACTGCATTTCGTGGGGTCATCACAAAGCCCGTCCTTGCAGCCAATGTTATGTACTGCTGCTGTCCAGGGAGGAGCTGTCCAGTTTCAGGAAACGCAAACAAGCTAGCCCCAGTACGTGCTGTTAAAAAGCACCGAACCCCATTTAAACCCCCTCATATTACAGCCTGCTCACCAGATAACGACATGTATCAACACTCGAATTTGAAGTATTTTATTTTTTTTGGCAGCGTGGAGGTATTCTAGTAAATTCGGCATACGTTGAATCCATCGCAATTTCAATTACAGCCCAGCAACACTGCGCACATATCAGCAGCTCCCATTCTATTATTAACGGTTTAAAACATTTCAGACGATGAAACGACAGCATGAACGAGCAATACAATTTTAACAGTTAAAATGTCATTGAAGTCCACCTGCTCGGATGAATGCCGAATTAAAACTGACATTTAAATAGGCAAAATTAGCTGTAGCTAACCAAACAGATATCTAATTATGCTGATTTTATAATGTCTATAAATGAAACTGTCTTTCTATACAGGGAACTACGTTATTGATGCTAGCATAGCTGAGCGGCTAACGAGGCTACAACAGCACCTTAACGTTACCCAGCGGGGCGGCTTACCTCACGGCTAAATATACACGGCCGTCGAAGATGTTATCAAAGCTGCTAAATTTGTCGTCAAACCGAGGAGCCACACCGGCTAAGCGCATTCCGCCGTGCGGGGCATGTCGGGGATGCTGACAGGGGCTCGCCTCGGTCGGGTGAGAGCGGAGGGTGGCTGTGTCAGTTCCCTATCATCTCCCTGAGCTACTAGACAAAATAAAGCGATGCATCATGGGAAACCAGGGGAAATTATAGACTATCGAACCTAAAGACATTCAATCACCATTATTTCTGACCTTTACCATCATCATCAGCGTTAAGATTCATAACAAAATTTTCAAAAAAGTGCAAAAAAAGCGGCAAAGCAGTGTTTACTAACCTTAAATGACATGAAATGTGGAAGCAGCGCTCGTCAGGGACGTGCTACCGTTTTCAGTGACCAGCGTCATCACCATAGCAACAGGACCTGTCACCTGCCCGGCAGTGATGCATTTACGCCCCCTAGTGACAGCGTCGGAATATTGAGACGCTGCAATTTTTACAGTTATGCGATAATTTCTTAACGCTTATTACGCTGCATTGAGACGTCAGGTTGGATGTTTTATATGTCAAACTCTCGGATTTAAGTAAGTCAGTGAAAGTGGGTGAAAGCTGCTGGATGGAGTGCAGCTAGTGGACAGCAGAGGGGAGTGTTGCTCTTCACTGGCAGCTTAGGTTATATTACAACATTATACTGAGATTACTTTTTCACATGTCACGTGTTCTAATGCATAACACACACTCTCTCTCTCACACAGAAAAGAGAGGGGAAAATGGTGGTTTAAGAGGGTTTTTTTTCATAACCTTTAAAGTTTCTTGTGTTCAATGTATTAATGAATTTGGGAAATACATGTGTGGTACAGTCATGGTTTGGATTAGATTGCTGAAGTATGTCAACCATAGATCTGATTTTATACTCCAAAAGAATAATGTTTGGATTCAACAAAAAACAAATACATTAAACTTAACAAAACACACACACACAGAGAGAGAGAGAGAGAGAGAGAGAGAGAGAGAGAGAGAGAGAGAGAGAGAGAGAGAACAGTTTGCATCAATCTATTTAAGTTTTGACAGCTTGTTAGAATATGTTAAACTACAATGAACTAGTCTGATCACATTCTTCCTCTGCAATCGAATGTATTGTTTATAACCACTTGTAATGACTGGCCTCATAAACACAAGTTTCAAGCTGATTACTCATAAAAATAAGTTATTCCAACTAGTATTTGCATATTTTAAAAGAACAGTTTTTAGTTGAAAAAATAATATATATATAAATGAAGTTGCTTGAGTGTGGGAGAGGGGACTTGAAATCCCAACCTCAAGGTGAAGAAAAATTAAGTTATTAAGCCAGTTTCATTAGGTTACCTCTACTTGAATTTGGTTTTAAATCAACTAATGTAAAGAAAAAAAGAAAAAAAGAAAGGTGAGTTTAAATTGTACACAATAATAAGTTGATGCAATTAACATCATTATTATGTCAACCCAACAGTTCACCATTTAAGCTCTTTTGCCTGTAAACGTGTCTGCCTCCTTGGAAATTGTTATACAAGCTGCAGCAGTGTGGGATTACAGGAGCTATCTTTGCTGTAAAGCTGTTTTTAGGTGCGCAGATATTCGGGTCAATAGGTAGACGGTTAGGTTGGCAGGTAGGTCAATATGAGGCTTCTCACGTGTGTTTATGTGTTGTCAGTGCTATATGCATCATGCAACAGAGAAATGATTTACATTTGCTTTTTAGAAACGAAGTCTCAACAGCATGCTTTCTTTCTGTTAGGAATCAAAGTGGCTGCAGTTAATGAATAAACCAGAGAGTAATAAATTAAGAACTTCACGAAACAGAACCTTATGGGGAGCATCTGCTTCACAGTGTGTTTGCCAACTTTTGGTGCATTGCTGCTTCCTTAGGAAGAGAAACATGTAAAGCCAAAGTTAAGGTCATCTTTATTGTCCCACTAGGGGAAATTTGTTCTGCAGCTAGAGTTTACATACTGTACTGCAGAATACAAATAGAAATTAACAATAACAGCAATAATAAATCAGAAACTAATGTGGGAAATGGAAGTCCATATGAAATACAAAAAAAGCAAGAACAAAACAAAGGTAGGTATTTGAAATTATGAATATATTAAATCTAATTTCATTTTTTTTCTCCACACTATATGTTTGAACAAATACATTGCTGTCTGTTTTGACAGTTTTTTGGGGAATGTGATCACAGCTTCTTTTAAATTGTTTGTTATTTTTGTACTATGTGGGCTGGATTCTGAGAGACCCATTAATAAAGCTCCCCATGCACTTTCCTAAAGAATAACGGAACTTTGTCTAATCTTAAGTGATATCAGCACTCTTGACTGAGTTTCCTGATCTGGGGTATAAAAACTTGGGAAACAGTAGCCTTTTCATTACTGACTCAAAATATCACTTTAAATTATTTCTGGCTAGAGAAATTCCTCAGCGACATAGCTACTGCGTAAAATGATACAAACCAAAAACAAAAGCATCGATTTTCATTCCCGACCTAAAAATGAGTCTCACATGCACAAAAAGAAAATATCTTGTGGAATAAATGGAATTATTGTCCACCTCTAGAAATGTTATTTTTCGGAAGCAGCCTTTAATCTCTCCCTGGCTTTGGCATGTTTGTGATAGGGATTAAATTCTTCTCATTTCTTTATTTTTAGTGATCCTGGCACACTTCCAAGCTGCCTGCAGAAAGCAGCCAGTTCAGGAGAAGGTAAGTAATGCTCACACCAGCAACAGTGAGGTGAAAAATAATTCCCCAACAGAGACCCCTACCTTCTATGTGATTTGTTTTACTTACACACTGCTCGAGACCTCCATATATCATAACAGGTAGTAAAGTAGCTCATAGAGAGGAACTAACCAAATAAAACAAGCAGCATTGACTCTGGACTCCTCCTGTGACTCTAACCGGCTTAAAGTCGTTGTTTTTTTGGCCTTTGCCTGCAGGGGATCCGGTGCTGGGTAGAGTCCAGCTGAGAAATGTCCTTCGCACAAGCTGACCAAAGCTTCTCTCCCACCAGAGGTGTCCTCGGTGGGATTTCCTTTAACAGTCTAGCAGTGCTCATAAATATGTCTGCAATTTACTGCCGAGTTCCTCTTTAGATTGCTATTCTGTTTTTTACGAAGCAGCCAAGGAAATACATGTTTTTTTCAAACAAAGCCATACACTAAGAAGCATTTCAAGTGATGCCGTACAGACGGTGGCGAGGCTGCTGGACATGCGCCCAAAGCGTCATAAGTTACACTGATGGAAAAGCAATAAGAGTGAGCTATTAGACTTTTGTTACAACTTCTGGGCATCAGTCACACATCACTGAGGATCAAAAAGCGAAATTATACCATTCTCCAACGTGTCTCATTGGTGCAGTTGCTGGATAATGAACAGATAGTGCAGGTCCTTGTTGCGGAATTACAAATGAAATGGAAGCACATGGCAGTCTGTCTCACATGGCACAGTTTTACTGCCCCTGCTCTGACAAGCTGCCAATACCAACACTTCTCAGGTTGTAATAGTTTTACAGTTATTATATTGAGGTTGGCAAGGCAAAATGCCTCTAAAACTCTGAAAACCTAATTTAATTTTCCAAGACCTCTTTTTTTTTTTTTTTTTAAATAAATAAATAAAAAATTTGTCTGCCAAAAGTAAGACAGGCATAAATGTGTCATTTATGTAAAAGCTTCAAAGTGTGTCACTGAAAATTTTATGACAATACATTTCATACTTGATATACAGTATCATAATATAAAATGCAAATGGACAATATTTTAACCCTGGCTGAGTTATTTCTAAAAACTTCTCTAGCACACTTCAGTTATGCATGTCCATGTGTGCTCGTACACAAAATAAGTGTGCAGACCTTTTCATAGCATGGCTCATTATGTTTTAGCCACATGCTCAGTCTATTACAGACATTTGAATCATCACTCTGTCCAATAGTGAATGAACCCAGAGATTTTTCTATTTTGATTTGCTCTGTGCTTGTGTGGTATGGAAAGTATTTCTCCTTTCAAGCACTTACACAAAATATGCAGTATGAATGCTGGTAGCATCTGGACTTTATATGAGGCCATTTGAAAATAAAGTGGCAGAATATGTGGAATGAGCACTTAAAGTAAAGGTTATTTCAACAGCAATCAGCTTCTCTGACACAGTTTTGGACCCGCCAATTAATTCATGACAAATTTACTAGCTGACAAAACATAGGTGAACACAGAGAGGAAATTATAGCCAACATGTTACATAGGACCCTCATGGAAAGCTCTGCTATGGAATCATTACACCGCCACTGCCAGAATGTCTCTGCCTTTAGTCTGGTAATGAGGCCGGACTGCAGGAAATCATGTTTTCTATGCAACATTTTTTTTTCTTTTACAGTCCAGGGAGAGCAGTGCACTCAATGGCATTTAAAGTGACATTTTAATTACTAGTGGTTAATGGAGCACTAACAGCAGACTTTGAAGTGGCTGTAACTCAACGTGCCAGCCTCTGCAGGAAAAATGCAGCCGTGGTATAATCCTTCCACACGAGCCGGTACAAGACACGCCGTGATAAGACACAGAGTAGAAATGAGCTAATGAACTAAAATCATGAGGGCTCATTAGAAAAAAATCAAAGGAAAGCAATTATGGTATCTGGCTTTGAGTATTCTGTCAGTTAAAATAAATGTTGAGTACAGGACCGAAGTAAAGCAGGTGGATATGCCAGATAATCCTCTTCTCATTTCAAAAATGAATGTAAGTGGTGTTTCAGAAGACATTACTTAAAGGCACTTTGTTGTCTGACCATGAAAAAATAAAATAAGAAACAAGAATTCTATCATATAAGGAAACTTTATTTCAGCATTTTGTAAGTAAACATGCACAATGTTAAATGTGAGACCTTGACCTGATGCAGTGATCTCATCTACAGTGCATGGACAGCTCATAGTTACACAGTGATGTGCAATGACAGAACTAAACAGAGGAGACAATAAAGTTCATTTTTTAAATTAATAACACTGATCCACCATAAGGTTAAAACCACTGACAGGTGAAGTGAATAACACTGATCATTTTGTTACAATACGAGTTATACTGGGAAACCTTGGGTCCTGGAATTCATGTGGATGTTACTTCCTAAACATTGTTGTAGATCAAGCACACCTTTCCCCTGGCACGACAATCCTTGACAGCAGCGAGCTCCCAAAGCAGGACAGTGGTCTCAAACACTTCAAAAACTGCTTGAGAGACATGACAAAGAGCCCAAGGATGTTCTGTTATTAGGTAGATAGCTTTAAAGTTGTAGCTGATCGGTGTGTAACACTTCAAATTACTAGAAAATGCAACTTTAGCTTCATCACGCTATATCCTCTTAGATAAATATGACAATACTTACTGCAGTGCTTTCATTTAAACTTCCAAAGAGTTTTGAATTAATGTAAGAACTGTGTATGAAATACTTTATGCAACAACCGATATACTCCTCATTTATCAAGCCTAGATTTGATTTGCTCTGTTAGGTTCAAGGTAGCTGTTTTTGACTGATGTAAAGGTAAATAGAAAATAAGCAGAACAGCATCTCTGCACCTCGAGTAATCTAACATTTGGCGAGGTTATGTGCAAGCCTTTTGTTTGTGGTGGACACACTCTGCTCAGATTATCACAGTCTGGTCGACAACCAGAAGAGAAGGAGAAGCAGTTTCCTGGATTCAGAACAGTCATAAAATCCTCCAGGCTCTTATTTCGACCACCTCAGCCATTCACTCTGCACCACCATAATCACTGCTCCGAGATACAGCTCAACGATCCTCTGTTTTTCCAGAGACACGGGAGACTGGTTGTAGGTTTTCCCTGTTTTCAATAGAAATATTTCATCCTCGTGTCTAGTCACAATAAGGATGCAAATTCTGCTGACTTCTCCATTTCATGTACCCAATTTTATCCATCCTCAAACCACTGCGGGAGTATGCAGAAAGGGATCTTAGAATGTTGGATGTTTGGATATAACAGCGGACTGCTTGTTTCTGAAATACAATGCATGGAACATTTGCTAGCAGCAATTCTAAATAATGCAAGGGTAGACTGCCTAAATTCCATGGCAGTGTACACGAAAACAAAATGTTCTGAAACATTAACTAGTGCCTGAAATGTCCTTGCAAGTGTTTGTGTCCTCTGAGACAGGAATCCATGCATATACATGAGACCTGTGTGATATGGCAGTGACCCCTGTGAGACAGAGTGCTATGGCTTTTGCACAGTAATGTCTTAAACCCTGCTGTGTGCCTGCTGCTGAACTCAGTGTCTTTTGAAATGTGCTGAGAGTACTTGATTGTGGCTTCTTTTGTTGAAGGTCTGAACAGGTCCAGTTTAATCCTGTTAATGATGGAGGGTTACAAACTTAACCCTAAGACAACCCAAAAACACACATCATTAAATGTCCCCTATTCTATCCCCTTTAAACAAGTGAATATAAATCATATTCGGGGCTAGAATGTGTATTTCAAGTTTCAGCTCAAAATACTAGACAGACTGCTATTCTACAATATACGCTGAAAATACTCCTGTTTATTTATTTATTTTTTTGAGCCTAAACAGGCTGTTTCAGTGTCTGTAGCTTTAACAACAACAACAAAAAAATCCCCTTTACCAAGAACAAACTTCTAGTAGAACCAGGTTCAAGAACAGCAGCCATCTGCCTTGACTGGTTGGGGTGAGGGTCAAAGGAAGAGAGACCAGGACAGCTGATAGCTGATGGATAAACAATCTGCAAAACATACGTAAAACATACAAATGTTAAGTGTCTAATAATAAACACTATGAAGGTTGGTGGGGAAATTGCAAGTCATCTAGACCTTTATATCTTTGAGACGTGCTTAAATTTTGAATAATTGATTTGTTTAATATCCCTTCATAGATAAATAGTGATGAAATTTTATGCTGTGTTTCCTAATGATATTGCCGAATGAGTCTTTGAGATGGAACCAGGGCTGTATTCGAAATCACACATTGTGTTCGCCATTTTGTAGTGCTGTCCAAATGTTAAGTTACAAAAGCTATATCCTATATAGTGCACTCAAAAGTATCCCACAATGCACCATGAAAAGTAGTGTACAGCCAATGGTCACTAACCGAGCAATATGGACCATCATGCAAGGAAACGCAAACTAGACAAATGAGAGTGCGAAAGCTTGTCATTAAAATGTAAGTAATTTCCTGTTTGTGTTTTGTTAAATTTTATGTTACCCATTTCTTAGCTATGCAATAAACTGTGAATCTGATGTGTTTGCACTAGGCTGCTACAGCACAAATTGCAAGTATTAATTGCAACTATTTATTACGTAGTGTAACGTAATAAATAGCTTGAGAAGTGTCTGAAATCTTACTTTGCCAAGGTGCTCCCTACAAAGTTCACTACAAAGTTTACTATGTAGTGGTCCCCATACAGTGAGCAGGGAGTAGGGAGTGAGTGGATGATTATGGACACAATTGTGGTAAGTGTGCTAACTGCTGGGTTCAGCATGCTGCTTGGGGGGAGTCTCAGAACACAGAGAAAAATAGACAGAGTTTTCAAAAGTTCCAGTGGTTCTACATCACCTCATCCTTTCTATTAGGAAGCTACCAGTTTGTTGAAAACACCCTAACAACAAAGATGGCGTACGTGATAGCACGCTGTACCGAAAGTTCAGTATGGTTGAAGGTACACAAGTTCGGCAACCCTGTTAAGCTTTGCTTGGCGCAGCAGCAAAGTGTTGTTGTGCAGTGCAAGATGGGTTTCAGCTCGTGCTGATGCTGTTGTTGCCATAAGGGGTACGTCTTGCATGGGTGGACGAATAGTTGTTGATCAACATAATTTTAACAAGTGTGTTCAAACTAGTGCAGTTACTTTATTCCAATGACATTTTCCACTTACTGTGATAAGATGTTGGGATCATCTGTATCAAATGCAGCACTGAGATCCAGCAAGACCTTTATAGAGACAAGTTCTTTGTCTGAGGCTATCAGAAGGTCAAACGTTGTTTCTGTGTTATGATGTATTGTAAAACCTCTTCAAACAAACAATTCATGTGCAACATAATTGATTTGCAGTAGCTTTTTAAAGTATTTTAGAAATAAAGGGGAGTTTGGATATAGAGCTGTAATTGTCTAAAACCCCTGGTTCAAGGGTAGACTTTCTGAACAAAGGTTTATTACAGCAACCCTAAAATCCACATAGCCTGTTAATAAAAAGAGGTTGATCAGATCTAATAAAGAAGTGTTAATTAAAGGCAAACTGTCCTTGGACAGTCTAGATGGGATGGGGTGTAACACACATGTGGGTGGTTTAGATTAAGCCATTATCGACATTAACTCCAAGAGATTTATAGGGGAGAAGCAGTCTAAATATAAATCAGGTCTCACAGACACCTCTAAAGCCAATAGACCTGATGGAGAAAGGGGGGAAAAAAGGGATGGTCTTATTTCATATTTTGTGGGTCTCTAGACACACTGGGAAAAAACAAGGAAAGAAATGGAATTGCATAATACCAGGATGCCACTACACACATCCCCAACATCTCAACAGTAATTTGATATTTTGGAAAAAAACAAAAACGTATCCCCGTTCTTGCCAACAATCAGATGAGAGGACTGATACCACTCTCATGTCTGCATGTTAAATATCGAGCTCTAGTCAGCAGCCAGCTGGCTTAGCTTAGCATACACAGGGGGAAACAGTGAGCCTGGTCATTCTCAAAGGTAACAAACAAAGCCCACAAATTCAACATTTCTATTGTTTGATCCGTACAAAAAACTACGAGTACAGAAGACAACCCATTGCTTTATGTGTAAGGAGATGTGCCAGACAACCAGTGGAAACTTGACTTTTGAAAAAGTCCTCTGATGCCACTCATATCTGACCAGTGAATATAAAGCTACAACCAGCAGCTTAAGGCCTAGAGAGGCGAAAAATGAGGGGGAAACCTTGCCAGCTTGGCTATGTCCAGAAGTAACCAAATCCACCTACCAGCACCTAAAGCTCGCTAATTATCATGTTAAGTCTTGTTTGTTTAATTCACAGAAGGACTGAAGTGAAAAAACAACAATGTTACGATTTATTAGGGGTTATGTGGATTTGTTATCTTTGGACAGAGCCAGGCTGTGGCTGTTTTCCCCTGTTTCCATTATCCTAAACTAAGCTAACCAGCTGCTGGCTGTAGACCTACATTTTACAGACAGTCATGAGAGCGATATTGATCGGTGCAAATGAATGCATTTCCCGAAATGTCAAGCAGATGCTTTAATCTGCATTGACGCTGTTCCTGGCCACAGTGGGCCTCACTGACATCTGTAGCTGCTGTAACCTCAAAATGTGCACTAAAATAAGAAAATATTTAAAAATTATGTCTTTGGTTCGAGAGAGTGAAATGATTTAGTTTACAGTGATGTCTGTAAGATGTGGCCCACTTGGTGGTTTCTGTATGCAGCTCTTGCCCTCAGCCAACCCAGGTATGTCAGCTCCTCTTTCCTGAGCGTGGATCAGAGCATGGGATGCATACTGAACGATCAAATGCTGTAAATAAACACTGGCTGCTGTTTATACATCTCACATATGGATTTTAGTGCCTGTGTGATCTCCAAAGGTCTTGGGCCTGCTCCAGTCAAGCTGCGCTACTCATCCTTTAGTGCAGGCCTCCAAATAAAACAGAGCTGCTTAGCCAAGCAAAACCCACTACAGAGCTATTTTCCACCATCTGTGTGGCCAGGCAAAATACAAGGAAACCATTTACCCAGGGCCTTCCCAGATCAAGAAACACTAGATCAGTCAGATTGATGAAAACCCCCAATCAACACACTGTCAAGGCCCTTCCTAAAGTTGTCCACTTCCTCTGTGGGGGTAAGAAAAAAGCCTCACCCAACCCTGCGCCTTTCCCAGCAGGAGAGCTGCTTCACAAGCTCGGCACACTCCGCCCTGTCTGAGCAACCTTCCTGAACTGAAAACATTTGCTCTTTAACTAGTGTCTTTTATTTCTTCCCACACACATTTCACCCATATTGACAACATCCTGAGTTCCTACATTGCTTCAAGACCTTCCAAGTCACTTGCCAGATATTCTCCTTCACACTGGTGCTGCATTCACCTGTTGCCAGCGTCTACCAGAGTCCTCCAGCTGCTCTCTGCAGGCCTCTTGTCTTTTTTAAATGTCTGCAAAAGGGACATCTCTAGTCAGTGTGGCTACAGTGGCAGGGTACTCAGGGCCTCATGGAGGGACCCAACTGGACTATCCTCTTTCAAAGATGACTGAAGAAGACCACAAAACACCCTAGACCAGCTGCTTGGACAGAAACCCAACACCAGCTGGGCTCTGTGAGACCAGTCAGCACAGGAAAGCCACGGATTACAGCTTCCACTGCCACACCATCTTCAGTAACGCCGCTGTCGTCCTTGGCTGTCAGTCCACCTCTACCTTGAGGAAAGGCCCCTCTGCAACAAAAGTCAGAATAATTGTAAAGGCAAAACCTACTACTCTGGGCATTTTTCAATCATGGATCACACTCTATTTTTGCTCCATCCACTGGACTTTCCCTTTCATGAAGCTGCAGTCTTTTTATTCCTGTCTAATTCAGACTGTTGGGACACTATTCTATATTTTTAAAGAACAGCTTTAACAAGCCACTCAAACCTAAGACTTTGCAGATGATTCCTCCAGTGCACACTCTACTGTTTAGTGGCAAATGTGATTGAGTTTCATTTCAGGAAATTCTTTCCATGCTGTATTTTCATTCAGGCAGGAGAACAGCTCTGCCTTGAAACTCTACAACAGCCCTGCTCCAGTGCCCCAGAGTGTGCAATGAAAAGGGTCTTTATCTGCCACTCACTCTGACTCATTACCACAAATGACAGCATGCCAGAATCACTCAAACAAACAATCAACAATTTGAATGGGGTGTGTATTTACCTGCTGGATTGACAAAATAAATGCCTTTTCTTGTTTAACACATAATCTTTTCACTCAGATTTAGATCTGATGACACACGCAGCATTTACCATTTTATTTTCCTGGAGCAATATCCCCGATAAACACACCTTAACA
Source organism: Stegastes partitus (assembly GCF_000690725.1). Classification (NCBI taxonomy): domain Eukaryota; kingdom Metazoa; phylum Chordata; class Actinopteri; family Pomacentridae; genus Stegastes; species Stegastes partitus. The sequence continues at coordinate 583,574 of NW_007577810.1, forward strand.
TAAATCACTCCTTTAACTGTTTTGTTTTTTTTCTCCTGGAGGAACAGAGCCCTTAATGAATCAAGCGCTTGGCAGTGCCTCCTGGCTTTAATAACAGCAACATCAGATGACACAGTGTTCTGACTTGCACCTCTAAATACCCTGCAGTAATTTTATAGATACAACACAGGAATTTACCTGGTTGACACTGTTGCAGAATCGTATTGGAAATAACAAGTTCAAAAAGGTGAGGTGCCACCACAACAAGATCTACTGTGTGTGAAGCAGCAGCGCCAGACAAAGTGTGGACTATATGCTACAAATCACTCCACAGAGGTGTAAAACTGTGACCGTCTGCGACCAAAAGTCTACTGGTTTTGGTGTTTGATGAAGGAAATTACTCTGACAAGGGTGACATGCATGAAATAAATTGCACAAACTTGATGGTGGGAGAAATTGGAATTGGGGGTTGTGTAAACTAAGCTGCTGTCTGTGCTGTCGACTCTCTGCTGAGAGAGCAGCTGGTGAGCCGTCAAGGTGAAGTGAACGAGGCAGGAGCAACAACAGAGGTTACTGCCATCACAGCTTCTGCCCCAAAAATGGTAATTACAAAGGGAGCAAGGTTAGACCAAAAGTTTTTTCATACTATATTGTCACATTACTCACAAGAAGAGTCTTTGGAGATTGGTGAAACCAAAAACAAGTACATTTTTAAGAACTGTTTTTTAGGCCTTTTTGTCCTTTGGGATAGAATTTGTATTGGGGATTTGCTGCTCAAAGCATATGTGCCATATGGTATGTAAGCCCTAGCTCTAACCAGTCAACATTTTAATCAACATTTTCAAAGAAATATACTTAATTCTTTTCTTGCATTGAGTTAATATACCTCCAGTAAAGATAACCAGAGGTACTTTAACAAACGTGAAATGCTGGGAACTTAGCCCAGCCAACAAATCATTATATTTTAACTTCTTAGTTGCATCTTCTTTTAATTAAATGTAACATTTAAGACACTATTCTCAAAGTAAGGTCATCCCGACTTTCTTTATATGCTTAGCCCATGGTCCATATGTATCACAGTGCAGGCTATTTAGACCAGTGCTTCTCAAACTGTGTACCATATGTAAAGGCGGCCTTGTCACACACACACACACACACACGCACGCACGCACCCACACACACACACACACACACACACACACACACACACACAATGCAGATAACCACTGAGCTAGACCAGGGTTGCCAACATTTAGCTACCAGCTGGAGCCTAATTGGAAAATCTTACAGTTTCCTAATGCTCATTTTCATTTTATTTTTTATTAACCTACTCTTAGAATGGTCCAGGAGAGAAGATGCAGATGCTGCTGAAGGGCAAAAATACACCAATGAAGTCCAGTAAAACAATAGCTTAAATAAATACTAAACAGAGCAAATCTGCTGCCTAAAGGTGACAGAAAAAACTTTTGAAAACTTACTGAAGCTCTGTATGATATGATTTAAGGTCCTTCCTTATAGTATGTGTTGATTGATCGGGATTGGGTTTTTTTTCAGCAAGTTTAATCAGGTAGATGTCAGTATCATCTTAAAAGTCCCTTGTCAAAGCTTCAAAACTTCAAAATTTCTGTCCTGAGCAATTATGGGGTTTGACTGTTTTCAAAGGAAAAAAACAATTTAGAGATACAGACACAATTATGAGGGTTATTTTGGACATTCAAACCTAATAACACCATGGATATCGTTACATTAGGGCTTAGTTTAGCTTAAAGACTAAATTAAATATGAAGCTAGAGCTACCGCACTTGGTTAGCTCAGCTTACCACAAAACTAAAGGGGAAAACAGCTTTGCGAAAAATGCAAAACTTAGAAAACCAATTCAAATTTCATGTCTTGTTTTTCAAGCTGTGCAAAAAGTCAAAAAGGAAGAACTTTATGTTGCAGAAGGTTACATGCCAGACTATATTTTGGCTGGGACCAGTATGCTGGCTTCCTGCTGGTTGCTACCTGAGACATTACTCTCCATATGAAAAACTTTTAAAAAAAATATTTATTTGTTTTAGCATGAATTCTTAAAAAAGGCTTCAATTAAGGAAGTTTAGAGATGCTTTGTACTGAACCAGGTTCCCCTCTCTATATGCTAAACCAAGCTAACCAAGAAAGCCTTGGTCTGAAAGTTAAATTAAGCACAATACTCCTTTAAGATTTTGGGGCAAAATATTTCAGCACAAAGCATTCAGCAGTTTTTAGGTGGAAAACATCAGTTTCATCTTTCAAGCGTCTGCAGGCTGCAGGTGAGCCAGACGGAGGGAGAAAATAGGAGCACAGATGATAACTGAGGGCAACAGGGAGGCGGTGTGTTTGTGCACATTCCTGGAAGCCACAGCTCCTGTTGGCAGGTCGTCCTCCTGAGCCCTCCCAGCTCCATGTGTTTATGTCTTGGGTTTCTCTCCTTCTCCCTCCTCTCTCCAAATATTTTCTAATGCCACTGAAGAATGTTCTAATGTTGTTGAAGCAGTGGAGCGGTCACATTCAATGAGCAGTGTCATTGTTTTTTCTTACAGCTGATTCTTTATGAAGAAGCTGGACTCAGCCAGTCTTCCTCCCACATCTTCGAATCCTGCTCATAATGACCGAAACCTCATGTGAGGATCCACTATTTCGGCCTTGATGTATAACATGCGCACACTTTGCAGCACAGCTGTAAGACCGTACAGTAGCATAAATGTAAATAAGTGACTGGGTTTATTTCTATAACTCACTAAGAAATATTTGCCTCGGGATTAACTTGAATGACTTCTTTGTTGAGCTGAAGAATGCTGGCTAAAAATAAAGCTGTGGTGTAATGGAGGCTTTCTGTGGCCCGGTTGGTTCTCCTGCCGGTGGGCTCCGAGTGGGTCTGCAGGGCCTCTCTAATTCAGCCCACATATATTCCTGCGTTGTTCGAACATAAATAAACAGAAACCACACAGTCTGGCCACGACGTGACATGGAAGGTGTAAACTACACAACCGCAATGAAGGGGCAAAGCCTCACAGAGCTCTGGTATGCCACTCAAGTTAGACGAAGGCTTTGTGGTAGCTGAAGTTTCAGCATATAGTGGGCGATTACAGTTAAAGGGATAGTTTCACTTTCTAACTGGGATTCAGATTTAAAGATCTATACCACTCTCATGTCAGAAATTGGAGCGTCAAACTGCCCATCTAGCAGGGTATGTTCTCACAGTATTACGTATAAGTTGTAATAATGTTTCAAAGAAACAGTTTGAATAAGGTTAAAAGAGCATTTTAAGGAAATGTGTCATTTCAAATAATGTTCCTAAAAGGTTAGAAGTTAACTAAGACCTATTTTTAAACAAATGTAACATTCAGATAATATTTCAGGATGTTCTCAAAGCCATGGATTATGTTACATGATAACAAAGGAAAACGTTCTCAACCAACATTCAAAAAAAGGCTATTAAGATGTTACTGAGCCTTCAGATAATAGAACTTTTAAAAATTATTATTATTTTTAATGTACCCTTAATGACACACATTAACAAAGGTAGAACTATTTGCCTGAGGATGTTTTGGGGATGTTGCTGAGGGAGCACATCTATGAAACATTCTCACAATGTTGCCTAATTACAGTTTTCACAATAACATTCTTAATGCAACATTCAGGATACGTTTTAAGAATGTTAGGGCATATTAGTCTAACAAAGTTATCACCAGACATTTTTATACATCTTTAGAGAAGCTTTAAGAAAAAAGCATTCTGATAACTAAAAAAAATGTTCAGACTGAAGACATTACTAGTACTTTGCAAAACAATTTCAGAACAAAAACAACAACAAAAAACAGCTGGGTGCCTATTTATTATAAAGACTGGAAATGGAAACAATTATTATGGAATCTGGAGTCAAATATAAAATCTAATAAAAAAATAAAAAAAACCCAAATCTATAAAATATGCCACCTAATAAAAAAATCATACACACTGTGTTTCCCACAAGTAAACTAGTATTTAGAGGACAAAAATGTGTGATGGGAGTGTGCATGCATACTTCAGCCGAGGAGTACACAAAGTTTCCATAGATTTCTGTGGGTGGGTGGTACAACAAGATGAACATGACACAATATGAGGGGGAGAAACAGCCTCATGGTAAAACATTTTTTTGTCTGTAAGTGCTGTTTTCATTGTATTCTGAGTGATGAAGCACTCTGTAAACACTGTTAATAAACTAATCTTTGATAATCACCGACTGTTCATTGACGAGTTATGGGATGCAAAGTGGGAACAAGAGCCAATATGCAAATACAAATAATTCAGCATGTATCAGCGTGTCCATTTTGAAGTGCTGCTTCTGCACATAAAGCTTGTTGCCGTAGCTGCTTTTATTAAATATTTGTATTATCTGCCTGCAATTCTCTACATGCACATGAGCTTTTGTTGGTTCCTTTGAAGCGTCTTCTGAGCCACCCCACAATGGCTCCTTAAAAACCTGAAACCAAGGCTTCAGTGGCTCATTAGAAGAGACACATCAAACACAACTGTCTGAGTCATAAATGTGATTGAGGTTAATGGCATTCAAAAGTCGTGATTTAATCAAATAAAATAAGATTTTCCATTCTAGGCAGAGTTAATTTATAATATCTCAAAGCACAGACGAAAATATCCAATATATTTATTAAATATCTGCTAGAAGTTCACATTTCTCTTTGCATGTGTTGTAGATATTATTCGCAACAGTCAGCATTTGTTCTCTTCAGACAAGTTTCCGTCTTTCCCACAGTAAGTCTGTCTCCTGTGAACCAGCATGGGCGGAGAGGACACATCTGCTGCAGCCGTGCACATCCACAGCTGATGATTACTGCAGGTAAACTCGCTTATTACTGCACTGAAAATGAAGGGCTGCAGTTGCCAACGGGGACAACAATATACTTCACCGGGACACACACACTGCACACTCGGTTCAACATTTTTGATAAACAAGGTATAAACGTTTCAACAAGACAGCACATTGAAAATACTGTATGTAAACTGTGAATTTGAGGGTAATATGACTTGTGTGCACAGCTGGCACTTTCAGTATATTTAGATTTAGATCTTGGACAGAAGGGCGCCTGCTCTGGAGTGTTTCAGATGCAGCCACCGGCCTGAAACGGGATATTTACTTTTCATTCTAAAGCCGATGAAGTGAAAGCTAAAATCCAGCACCTACCTGTTTGTTCAGCAGCTGTTTGGTCAGGTGAACAAGGTCTGCTTCAGTCTGTTTCTGCTTTTTCAGTGAACGTAATATTATAGAACTATCAGCCTTTAAAAACTGTGATTAACAGCTCACACAAAACAGACTCACCGTGTGCTGCAGATGTAGGAAAAATGTGATGCTTGAGCTTTTAGTCTCAATTTGGCACCTAATTAGCATGTAAATGAGACTGCAATCTGTTGTATTAATAGGTGCATCCCATGTGTCCATTGTTGATGCAACATAATGATCTGTATTTCTGAAATAAACGCTCCCTAATCAACTGGCAGTTATAAACACTTTTAATGAACCACTTTACAGGAGTTCTGCTTTACAAGTTTCCCTCAATGTGAAAAAAAGAGTCGAGACTGACCTCGAAGATCGAGAGCTGGAAAAATCCCACTGAAATAAAGAAATATTTTATGAGAACAAGCAGATTCATAACAGACATGCAGTCAGGGACATTTTCCACTCTAAACATGAGCCACGCAGGAAACTGCAATGAGCAACAAAACAGCTGTTAAAGTTTACAGGGCTGCAGCAATTTATTCATACATTAAAAGAGCAAAACTTTGAAGAGGTTGTTTACTTGAGGTCATGGGGGACAGCCCATGCTGTGAGAATAAGACAGACATGGGGGAGAGACAGTGGGACAGCCACCTTTTCATATTTGAGATCACAAAAGTTCAGACAACATGAGTAAACTTGTAAAAACATTTACACACTGAGGTAAAGTTGTTAAATTCCTAACAAACTAGTGCCAATCAAGACACTGGCATACAGTCTTACACTTACCAAGGAGTGACTTGGTTTCCTCCCAGTGCTGCCTCTTTAAATTCAAGCCAAAGAACATGACTTTTGCCCCTAATTCATAGACATGTGCTGTGTTGCCAAAAAAATATAAATCCCACTTAAAAGTAATCTAAACTAAAACTGGTATGTGCCGCACACAGGCTGTTTACACCAGGGTTGATGTTTTGATATGCCGTTGACTGACCCCAGATATGAACGTGACCTTCCCTCCGTGTTGATCCTCTCCAGACTCACAGACCTGACAGTGACACCCGCTGGTCCTCATCATTTGTTATATTTCCTTCAGCGGTCTGGAAACCATCAAACATTGTCCTGGAAAGTCCATCATCTACATTTGTGACATTTATTGTTATATAAACAGGCATTAGTCTAGCACCATGTGCACGTCAAAGTTTTCATTTGTCCAGCAACAAAACCTCACATCTACAAGATACATTGGCACAAAAATTTTGCACAGACGTTCCCCAGACGATGACAAGGTTTTCATCTCTGTCTGCCATCATCTGGGCCCCTCATCTGTTCAAAATGTATTTGTACAGTACTTTTTTAATGAAAACCTGCAAAACGAATTACATTAATACCAACCTCAGCAAATGTTAGCATGCTTAGAAGCTAAACTAAGATGGCATACATTGTGAAAACTACCTGCTAACACTAACAGGTTAAGTCACTGTGAGTGTGTTACCGGCTTGTTATTCAACAAGAGAAAGAAAGTGTGATCACATAACAACAGGACTGGCCTCCCTGCACTGACTTTCTGTCTATTTCAAGATTGATTTTATGATTTTAATGTTTAGGTTTTAAATGTTTTGGTGTCACCGTAGAACTCTTTCATCTTCATACTCAGGTTAGAGCACTGAGGTTGACTGACTAGATGCTCCTGCACGTTTAGAAATCTATGAACAATAAAAAAGGTGATGAGCCTTTGCAGTGGTTGCTCTTAATCTCTGCATCAGTTCCATGTGAGAACGGCTAAAACTTTAGAAACTTTTAAGTCACTGCAGACAAGCCTCCTCCTCTCATTTTATTTGATTCAACTAAAGCTTGACATCCTGACTCCATCCCTTATATATTATATTATTGTCTTTTTATTCAGATTTATCTTTCAGTCATTGTGTTTTACTGTGTCTTACAATTTGCTATTTAAATTGTACAGCACTTTAGTTTGAATCTTGTTGTTTTTAAATGTACTTTATATATTTAAAAAAATGACATTAGCCGTAAGCTGAAGGCCTAAGTGCAGCCTCACAGAGCCACTATCATGTCTATAGACTCTTGTTACTATAATTACTTTATTTATGAAGAAGGTTGTCAAATGTTTTTTCTTGAAAGCAAGCTAATTCTTTTTGCTTTTTAGAAAAATCTGGCTGCATTGTCAAAGTTACTTTTCCTTTGTGCCTCTTCTGCTCTTCGTCTCTTATTAGCTGTTACGCAGACCTCCTGCTCTGAGAAGTGTTCTGCATCTGTGATTGCAGAGACCTTTGACATAAAATAACACCCTGCTCTTTCCAGACGTGCCTAAACACACACTCACAAAACCACACAGGCCATTTGGCAGCAGCTCGTCTGCATTCATCTGTATGAGATTGCTGAATCACACAAAGCTAGAGACCCTGACCTATAAAGCGCTATATAGGCGAGAACATAAACTGTTGGATGCAAATAAGGCAATAAAACATATTGCCGCTGCGGTCTTGGCTTTGTTGCAGGCAAGAGGACTTGTTCTGAGTCAGACAAACAGGACAGTTACCGCAGACTGCACCAAGGTTAACGCTAACAAATTACTGAATGTACAGGTTTTTACTCATACAGCAGTAAAACTTTTTTAAACGCATCAGACATAGTAGCGAAACCTGCAGCTGTGGCTATAGAGCATATTTGTGCTTTAAAAGTGTCCTACCATTTAAACGAGCTAAAATATGAATTTGGATGGTGACGCCATTGCAGTTCTCCTCTGCTTTCCCTCCGCCTGTATGTTTGTACAGGTGCACGCGTAATGTATGTGTTACAGCCACTGTGTGACTGAGCACTGACCCACTTCCACCATTTGGCACGCTGGCACTGCTGAGGCAGCAGTCCTAAACAGAGAAACCGTGAGGCCTAGCAACAAACAGGCCTCTGTCACTGGGAAGAAGCCATTCTTAGTCCATGCGTAGCCTCGTGCCTCTGCTTGGGCCCTTTGATGAACTGAATTCACAATTATTCACAACTATATTTACAGTATGTGCATACACGCCTGCACTTAACATATGCATCATGTGAAATTTGTACAAAACCTGTAAACCCACACTATACGCTGCTGTCATAATTATCACCTTGAGCGCAGCGGCTGACCTACCACAACCTTTACCAACCATTTAGCGGTGAGAAGTTTGTCAAAACACAGCCACGCAGAGTAATGGGTGGCAGAAGCAATCAATGTGGCAACCATCAGCATGAGTGGGTCTGGTGGGAGAAGGAGAGTGAGGAGCTGAGTCTGGCAGGAACATAGTAAAACCTGACCTTTGGGGTTAGCTTACATTAACTCCTGTGCCAATTCAAGCATATTAAATTGTGGAGCGTCAACAGGCGAGTGGGTCTCATGTGTGTTCGCCACGCTGACTCTTACTCTTCAGAGCTCCCCTGGCGCACCTGACGAGAGGAGCTGGCACATTTTAATGCTTGACTGATAATGTCATCATTTACATGTATGTATGTATGTATGTATGTATGTATGTATGTATGTGTGTATGTGTGTGTGTGTGTGTGTGTGTGTGTATATATATATATATATATACATATAATGTGTCAACACAGCAAGTAGGGAAGAGATTTTGATTTTGAGTCAAAAAATATGTCCATTACAACAGGGTGCTGGAAAAAGTCAACCTCCTGCTTTTAAGGATGTTCTGAACCTTCTGGATTAAAGCCTCTTTCACATTCCCAGGAGAAGAGAAGAGATGGGAGCAGAAGAGACGTTGACTCTTAGAGGGCAGGCCAACATGAAGGAGATGCACATGTCTTTGCAACTTTAATGTGTTTCTATGGTCAGTGAGGTCAGTGTCCCTGCACCAAATCCAAACAGGCCACTAGGTGTCTCCTGTCACTGCTAACAAACACTCCAGCCTCTAGTGTTTATACAGAAATGCATCAAGAGTAAATCAATGCACTGAGAAGAAAATAATCCTATTCAGAGCGATAAATACCAGAAGAGACACAATTTATCTGCAGGTCACACATATTAACCACATTCTGGCAGAACAAATTTTGCAAAAGGACATAAGTGTGGTTCAGCATCTACTCGTTCACTAAATAAACAACATATTTCATACTGTTAATCAATTCATAAATAAAAGGCTGATCACCCTTTTTTAGTAATACACCTGGAAAAGGGCCAAACAAAAATGGCAATAAAGATTGCAATTAAGAAATAGAATTTTTATACACACACACACACACACACACACACACACATATATATATATATATATATATATATATATATATATTCTGAAGCTAATACCTATACTTTACTAATACTACAGCCACATATCTCAGGAAACAACAAGCAACACAGCCGTGGGCCCAGATGAACCTCTGACTCATTCTGTGAAGAAACTTGGCATCTGTAACTGCTCACTGAACGCACATTTTGACCTCCAAACTGTAATAGTGCTTGAGCATATTGGCGATGCAAAAATTGCCAGAGGGCAGAAAATATGCACAATATTTTCCTCTCCATTTTCTTGGACAGTAGTTTATGCGTCCATATCTCAGTGATAGCAGCCGTTAGTTGCAGTAGGGAATCAATTTTAAGGCCTATGACTTTATGAGTCTTGGACCACAAATCCAGTCACAAAAATTCACTTTCTATGGCAAAAATAAGCACAGAGACTGACAATGGAGGGAGACATGGCCAAATGACAAGTGAAAAACACAATGGGAATGCACTTTGCAAATAAAAGCAATCAAAGCTTGACTGAGATAAAAGGTGTATTGAGTTCTGTTAGGCGGTCCAGCCCATCAGTGTACCTTCCAGCCATCTTACTCTTGGCCGCTGAGCGCTGGGAGTGGTGTGTGAATCTGTCTCCCTGCCAGCCTCCTGTACAGCAGCCCTGAGACCTCGACTGCATCTTAATAGTCTAAATTACAGCGCTGCGTTTGATGGCTGCCTGGCAGAGAGGGGCTTCCCACACCTGAAAGCTGACAGGCCAGTGAAGCTGACTGCTCCTGGCAGAGGTTAGATTGCCATTGCTGGACAGGGAACAGTCACTTCGGCCATAGCTGTGAAGCTATTCTGTTCACGGCCACAACTGCCACCGTCGCCCCCTCTTTACTCTCTGGAACTAGGCCAAGCAGTTTGGGTGTGCGCTGGTTTTTATGGCACTGAAAAGCAATATTCTGACAAGCAGACATGCCTGTCCAAAAACAAGTGACAGTTGAGCTCAGAGAAGGTTTGGTGGGCCATTAGGTCTGGGGTTGACTCCCTTTGACCTGAAACTGCAGGCGTATGGAAAAGCAGGCAAAGTTCCAGGTCAGGAACTGGACAGACAACTTCACCGAGTGACAGCAACACTGGGTGGTGGCAAAAAGTGAGGCTGCAGTATATCAAAATCTGCAGTAAAATTTAAATACATGTCAACATTAAAAATAGTCTCCTTTAACTAAAGTTGGAGCTTGAAACAAGCCAGCTCCTCTTCTTTGACTCACAGCACATGTTGCATTTTGTGGGACATTAGTCAGACTGAGTGGAGGTGAGTGACACTCTTTCCACCATTAACAGCCTTGTACACCTTTGAGGTGTTTTAAGTACAGATGAAGACTTTTTTCTTGCATGAACTTGAACTTCACTGAGCTCGTGATGGAGCACTTCTGCTGGCTGTTAACACATCAGGACAGACAGGCACTCCTCACCTCAGCTGATCCTTTGACAGACCCTGACTGTGCATTTGTATGAGTTGAAAACTCTGAAAATAGTGGTGACCAAATTCCTGATCTGCATGTGGTTTATCAGTGCAGCAACCAAAACCACTACTAGCTCTGCAGCAGATGGAGGTCTGGACTGCCTTCACTGAAGCATGGGGGAGCACGTCCAAAAGAGGCTCACGAAAATTGGTGTCAGCTGTTGAGATCCTCACAGATTTGAGGTGCATCTCAAAGAACCGATTTTGAAGTGTTTGTTTTTGTTGTTGCTGTTTGAGTGTTTCTTGGAATTAAGTCTTTTTGCTTCAGTCTGATAAGAATGTGTTCATTATTGTTTCTGTTGTGCGTTAAAGTAACATGTTGTTGCTGGAAGTGTGTACGTGGTGCAGAAGGGTTCCTGGAGGCTGCTGCAGCACAGATTTGTGTCTGGGGCTACGAGCAGGGCTCCTTCCTGTCTCTCTCAGGATGTGGGGTATCCTGTCTGGCAGCAGCAGAGAGGGGCGCCCGGCTTCAAAGGCAGGAGGAAGTGGTCAGGGGATGGAGAGAGGTAGGCAGGACAGGGGGAGGAGGCTCACAAGGCCAGAGACTGAGCCCTGCAGCGATAAATGGCTCTCTTTTTTGAATTAAGTACATTTCAACATGAAGTCCTTAAAAACACTGTCCAAACTTTGTGGAGGCTGTGCAACAAGAAATTTTTTGATTGATTTTTTTATTTTTCATTTTTCCCAGAGGGATGTGTTGCTTTCCTTGCAACATTGACATTTCAGATATCTAGTAAAGCGGATACACACACTGCACAATGGGGTATTCTGCTGAATGTTGTTAATAGCCCTACAACGCTCATAAGTGGCGCTCAGTTTCCTTCCTACAGACCCTTGTTCTGTTTACAAGTGAGGGGGCTGCCTGAAAGACACTTGCAAATCTTGACTTCAGAAGTATGTGCAGTTGGCTGGAGGAGACGCACCCTGTTCCACTGGCATCTGAGTCATGCTATCGTCAGCAGCGAATGTGTCAAGAGGCATGTGTGCTGCACACACAAACACATAGATGCAAACAAATGGGAGAAAAACTATAGGGATAAATAAAGCAGGAAAGAAGGGAGGGAGAGAGATTTCCTAATTGCACATGTAACGGTAAAGTATGGGGGCTTTTAAAATCATTACACTCTCCTGTAATTTTATGCTTGTCTTGCAGGCTGACTTGCATGAGATCAAAGGCTAATGCTGAGAGAAGCAGAGTAGGAATCAAGTAATTATCACTTAAAAGATGAAACATCTTTGCTTGTCTTAGCTGTAAACCCCTTTCCTCTCCACATATGTTTGACATTAACTAGCCAGCGCTGCACATTGGTAAAGACATTCTATGAGCACTAAGAGGGCCGAAGTAAAAGGAGGCCTGAGGCGCAAGAAAGCCTATTTATAGACCTGGGTCACAACAAGCTGCCACTAATTAGACAGGTTCATCACGAAACGGCAAATGTAGTGAAACATACAGCAAGGGAAAAACACTGACTGTAAATAGGTCAAAATAGGTTGTTTACTATATGGGTTTTTAAATTTAAAGGTACAAAAGCTATGACAGTTAGAGCAAATCTGGTTCTAACCTGCAAATCTGCCATGAGATTAGCTATTGACTCATTACACTTCATGTTTGATAAAGTATAATAAATGCTAACTACACAATATTCAGTACATGTAATAGCTTGCATAGATATAAATATGTGGGGAGCAAGCAAGTAGTGGAACACGGCTGTAGTCAGAAATATATGGGAAATAGATATAGCTACATAGAGCAGATTTAGACTGACACATTAACACCTGATAAAGTTGACATGGCAAACATGCATATACATTAAGCAGAGCTACAGTAGGACAATACATAGATGGCTGGTCCCTTTAGCTGTTAAATACTCCACTCTGTTCACCAGTCAGCTGCTGTCTCTGTCTGTTTGATGTTTGCTGCTTGGCAGGTGTGCAGTATTTACCGTTGCCTTTAGCGGTAAAAAGTTACCTGCTGCAGCAGAAAACTACTTGAATGAAAGTGAATTGAAACACTTCATATGAGGCTGGAAAACCAAAACAGTAAGCTGACAAAAAGTAAAATGCTTTGTAAAGCTGCGAGGAACTTCAGAGTCAGAAGATAATTCTCTTGAGGTCATTCCTCAAGAAAGCAATGTATTATGCATTCTTTTTTTTCTTCAAAAAAGTAATGCATTACTTTAACTTATTTGCTCCTTGTAGAAAGTAATTTGTTACACGACTCCTTACTGCATACTGCATTACTGTGCAGCATTGCCCCATAATTGCCAATTAACAATGTAATGTCAAACCTTACATATGCCCATGTATCAGTCCAAATCCCCATAATCCCCTTAATAAGGGCACACACAAGAGCGGTCTTTTATGCTTTTTAATAAAGTGTTACCACAAAGAAAACAGCAAAATTGCTTATAACCAGCTCAAAGAGCACTTCACAGAAACATGTTATGGCACTAAGAGGCTCAACAGCATGTCTGAGGGCAGCGTACTTTCCAAGTCCATGATAATTCAAGGGTCCACTAGGGACATAAATTTCTGCCTAAGTCCACATGGACCCCTCTGCAGATGTCCAAGCACAATCAAAAATGTGTGTCGACGTCTGCCTGTGTGACCACTATGCTACAGAGGCAAACGTGTGCATGCACAGAGATCTACTATACATGTATGGAACAGGGTGCACCAAGTGTACTAGAAAGTAGTATAATATCTACATGTCTGGTGTACAAGGAAGTATAATCAAAGCATAAGAGTATCAAGATGGCAGTGAGAGTAGGCTGTAACTGCAACTCACTAGTAGTACATGTAATGTGATGACTAAATTTAGGGTTACAGAAAAATGTGGGGGACCGTGTGACATAAATTTGACAATTTCCTCATGTTTGTGAGTGACCAGCAGTGTTTATGTTCAGAATGTGTAGATGCTGATCTACCACACATATATGAGGATCTTCCAAGAATATCAGAAAGCAGCATCATTTGAAACAACTACACATCCATTGTGTGTACAAGGAAGTGCAATGGGGCCTTAATGCATTACTTTACAATGCATTATCCCAGTACTGGTGGTTTCAGTAGTACCAGTGGTCTCTTGCGCTTACATATGACAATAATACAGCTACTTAAGATTGATCACCTGCTTGTTCATGTACCTATTAACTTCTGAATAAAGGCACATATTACATTTATCGTACATATTTTGGCATTGTAGCTTGTCTAGCATAAAGCTCCATTGTGTGAATGCATCACCAGCTTGGATGCATCACTTTGGAGGAGTCTGCATTTTAAGCTTAAATGAAAATATGGACAATTTGGTCCTAAAGAGTTTGACAGTCAAATGATTAATGCTCTAGCAAAACTGCCCTGGCTATATCAGCTATAACTTGATGATGTGTGATTTTAAAAATATCTTAAGCAGAATGTCCCGTAAGTGTGACGTGCCTGTTTTTGTGACTGTCTACGGTGTCTCACTCACGCCGTGCTTCAATAGTCTGTGCTGCAAAGATTTGTAACACAGTCAAAACGTTAGACGTCAATATATAAAAATACATTAGGCAATAAACTTGACTGAGCCAGAAAAGTAATAATATACGTCCTTTCACTTACAGTTCCAAAATCCACTAATGTCATGTGGTGCGACTGAAATACTTGGCTGGACTCTTATTTGGTCTGTGGCAGAGGAGTTAGTATTCACAAGAGCAAAACCGTTGGAATAACAAAATGCTCCTGATGCCTGAACCTCCCCATAGATCCTGCCAGGGTGTCAGCATGCCCCACAAGAATGTGCTGAGCTCGACTCTGGCTGGGGGTCAGTCTAGTGTATTTGTGTGTGTTCAAATGCGTACAGTGTTTGCGCGTGTGGATTTGTTTCTATCTGTGGGATTCACTATCAGTGTGTAGGCGTGTGTGAGAGGGGGTTTAGGATGAGTCAGCTGGACCAGCATGTCAGGAGAGGTTGGAGATGTGAGATGAAGAGCTCAAGTTAAGGAGGCTGTTTGTTGCTGGAGGAGTACAACCGCTGACCAACAGTAACCAACACCGTCAGCTACACTTTAATACGACTTTGTAACAGCTGTCATGATATTACAGTTAATGAGATCAGTTTCATCCCACCTTGTCTGTAGGCACCCACACTGCTAAAGTGTCCAGGAGAGAAACACAAAACCTCTCCCAGCTCTGTGTCTGACCTTTGACCTTCCTGTGGAGGGGGAGGACAATTTTCAATGATTATCAATGAAGACTGTGTGAATGTATGCATTCTAAGGCCTCAGTTGCACCCTTGTGGCTTTTTGAGGCATGTTAATTACAGTTAATGAGTCTGTGTGCAAGCTTTCAGAAGTGGATGCTTCTCAAGCACATTTCAGAGCACACAAGAGTCCAAAAAAAAAAAAAGGCAGCCACAACTATTAGCCCACGCGAGCTTTGTAAAATACATTTATCTGACCTTATTGTCAACTCAACTAATGTTCTGTTCACCTCACCTGCCTCTCCTTCTTCATGTTCATGTCTGCTCAGCTCCATGTCTGTCTGTTTCCATACAGAGACTCTCAAACTGAGCTAAAATGACATAAGTTCACAAAAATTTGGTAAATAACATATATTAAATATTTTGTTTTAA